>NC_143573.1:65770227-66073257 GCF_054136105.1 Typopeltis vanoorti | reverse complement strand
ATATCAATCATGACTTGTATAAAAGTTATTTATTAATCCTTATTTAAGAATTATTATTTAAGTATTTATTCTGAATTTAATCAGCTATTAATTAATTAAATTAAACAATAATATGTGTATAATTTATTGTAACTTATATATATATCATAACGTGAATATTATTATAGTTATCTGTATACGAAATGAAAGAGTTGATTAAGTAGCTCTAATATTCTATTTATTGTGTTTTTATTAACTCAATGTAGTGTTTTTATTACTTATGTAACATTAACGAAAATGTTTGTTTATTTGTTGTCATGGAAACGCATGAAGTAAACGAGCGTGAGTGGAACAGAGCATGAGCTTCGATAACGGAAAAAAAAATAAAAGGTAACAAGGAGAGTTGGGACGGAATTTTTGAAGCGGGAAGAAGCAAGGGTATAAACTAGACAGGTGGAAGTAAATGAAAGGTTCTCAAGGGCAGAAGTTAAAAGGGATAATATTTATAAGCGAGCAAAGACGAAGTGAATCTTATAGTTAGCTGAAGGTGAAGTCAGCAGTAATAATAAAAAGAAATTAATGCCGTAATCGGATAATATAAAAAACTGGACGTTCAGTGAAGAATTCTGAATCAATCCAGTAAGTCTAGAATTGCGACTTATTTCTAATTTGCCCTAAGGAGAACTGCACAGTGTTTAATTGGCTAATGAGTGGTAACAAGGATAATTAAAGTACCCTACAGTTGATATCTAGAGTTGTGAAGCGCGATTAATAGTGTTTTAGTTATAACTGTGGAGAAGTCTTATAGATGTGTTCTTAAGTGTAATAAATATATTTTGAAAGTATACTCACAACGTAATTGATGTACTAAGAACTATTTCTGGTAAGGACTGTCATATTGATTTATTTCAATGCATGAAGAATTGAGTGTTAATTACGCTACGTTCAACCTAACTTTAACTGTGGCAATTCTTTGAGATTGAGAATTGAAAATAAAATTTGCTTGAGAAATATTTACAGCTATTAGTGCCTGCGGTGTTTTTTAAGCGTATAGAATGGCTGAGAAATGCGTGGAAACTGATTAAATAGGAAGTTCTATTATATTTAATTAAGTGAAGGAACTTTGTGACTCAGAAACTGAGAAAGTGTATGTGAAGGTTTGGAAGATTGAACTAATGTGATTGACTTGACTTAATGTTTAAAATTAGAAATAGAATTTATGTATGTGTTATATAGCTTATATTAAATGTTTTATTTTGTTAATCTAATTATTGTGTTTGCCTGAATTCCTTTTTATTGCACCGTTCATAAAAATTCGAATCTTGCGGGAATCCCAAGTGGAAAACAAATACATCGGCCAGAATAAATGAGGAGACTGCTAACTAACTATGAATTGATCCTGCTATTTTATATAGACTAATCTAAGGACAGAGTGGCGCAGTATAATAGAAATTTCCCTACCCTTGGATTGGTGATCAATTTACAATTAGTTGTTTTTTTTGATGAAAGTGACTTATAACAAGATGGCGGATTTGAACATGAAGAAGAGAATGTCACTACACCAACCCTTGCCAGAACATACAACAGGAGAAGAAATATTCAACAGTATAAATACTTTTTATGCATCAAAACATGCTTGATTGGAAAAGCTGTGCTGGAATAAGCACGGACGGAGCGAAATCTATGGTCGGATCTAAAAAGGCTTGCTTCAAGGATTCTAGCTGTTGCACCAAATGCAAAGTCGACACACTGCTGCATACACAGGGAGGCTTTGGCTACACATAAGTTGTCTACAGACCTAAGAAAAGTTCTTGATGAAGCTGTAAAAATCATAAATTACATTAAAGGCCGTCCTCTAAACGCCAGACATTTCTCTCAACTTTGCAAAGAAATGGGAAGCAACTATACACAACTTCTTTTCCATACCGATGTTCGTTGGCTTTCTCATGGAAAAGTTCTTACTCATTTATTTGAACTTCGGAATGAACTACAAGTTTTTCTTGATGAAAAGTTTGAATTGAAAAAGCAATTACATAATTGGAAATGGCTCAGTCAATTAGCATACCTGGCAGATATATTTACTGTATTAAATAGTCTTAATTTATTTTTACAAGGCAAGGAAATTTCTATATTTCATGTCCAAGATAAAGTGAATGCCACGTTGGCAAAAATGAAGTTATGGCAAAAGCGGGTTGGTAATGGAGAATTTGACGCGTTTCCATCACTTCATGAATTGCTCGCAAGTTCAAATGAACAAATTGATGATGATGGAAAATTACTATCATGCAGCATTTAAAAAGCTTACAAATGAATCTAGAAAAGTATTTCTCTGAATTGGACATTAATATTGAGTGGATAAGATACCCTTTCAATAAAAACAAATTTATGGCAAAGGATCTATCGTCAATAGAAGAAGAACAACTTTTAGAACTAGCTTCTGATGGTTTCCTAAAAAATAAATACAGCAAGAATACGTTATCATCATTTTGGCTGCAAATACAGAATGAATTTCCTGAATTAACAGATAAAGCTCTAAGGTTCATTTTTCTATTTCTAAGTTCATATCTATGCGAAGTTGGATTTTCGGCCCTTGTAGATATTAAGACGAAGAAGAGGAATCGCATTATAGATGTCGAACCGCATCTGAGATTGAAATTACAACTATAGGGCCAAATTTTGCTGAAATTTTATCTCACCATAAGCAATTTCACTCCTCTCATTGATGATAAATTATTTTAAGTAAGTAAAACTTCATAGTATCTTTATAAAGTTTGTTCTATTAAAAATAAATCATATTTTTTTGTTTACATGAACATATAAATTTAAATAAAATAGATATTTAATTTTTTAATATTTTAAATTAATTGATTCGTTTTAATTAAATTAATTAGGGGGTACTTGGTAATAATGAAAATTTAAGAAGGGGTCCACGGATATCTGAAGTTTGAGAAACACTACTGTAAGGGATCAGTGCTGCAGTATCCAGGTATTTGCTTACGCTTGGAATCGCCGAACTTTATACATAGTTTTTACTATATTCGGCATGAAACTCTTTGAGTTTCTTATTCGGCTAAGAAACTATATGGGATGTAATATCCCTTAACTTAAACAAATTGAAGCCTTTGGCTCTTCACATTCACACACTACTGTAAGGTTTTAAAATTTGGGAAGCAATGTGGGATGCAGAGGATACAGTTGGTGGAAACATCTCAGAGAAGGTGAAGACAATGGATCTGGGATGGGGGGGGGGGATGATGATGGACCTAAAATTACAGGGACACTTGCTAAAATTGTAAAGATGGCAGATAAGACCATGACAATGATGCAAAGGACACTAACACATCATCATAACACTAATTACGGCTATAGACCATATTGGTCTGTTCCGGTCTCATTATCCATCCAATATTCTTTTTTGAAGTCTACCCTGCCTTCTCTTTCCAATTACTTATATTTTAGTATTTGTTTAGGATGTCGGGTATTGGCCATTCGGTTTACATGTTCACTCCATTTTTGTTTATAATTGTTTAGTTTTTCTTCTATTGATTTTGTTTTTTTAGTTCTTTTAAAATATCTTCATTCCTTTTTTGATCTAATAACGTGTATTTTGCAGTTCTTCTCATAAATCTCATTTCACTTGTTTTTATTCTTTGTTTATTGCCCAAATTTCAGTGCCATATAATAATGTGGGCACTGATAAAGTATTGTATATTTTCAAGTGAGTTTCTTTTTGTACTATATTTGGGTTGAGTGTTCTATTTATCAGGCCTATAATCTGTAAAAATTTTGAAGTTTTAGTTTTTAACTTTGTCTTTTTCTCCTTCCTAATAACTGAAAGTATTTATCTTTCTATTATTTTATTATTAATAACTATTTTGCTTATAACTGGAGTTTGTCCACAAAATGCCATCGTTTCAGTTTTATCTATGGAAATTTTCATTCCAAACTGTTCTTCTATAATGCTTAAATTATATATTGTTCTTTGTAAATTGTCTTCCTTATCTGATATTATCTGATCATCTGCAAATAATAGCATATTTATTTTGTTACTCCGGGAAATTTCTATACCTTGATTGTTTAAGGTGTTTCACTGTATTAATATTTCATTAATGTAAATATATATTGAAAAGTATTGGAGACAGAGGGCATCTCAGTCTTACTCCTTGGTTTATAGATTGTTTTTCAGACAACTTTTCATTAATTTTTATTTCATTATCTTTATATATATTCAATATTGCATGTAGTAAAATATTAGGTATATTGATTCTTTGTAATATATCAAACAGTATATATCTTTTTACTTTATCAAATGTTTTTTCGTAATCTGTAAACAATCTCTTCTTTTTTCTATAAGTAGTTTTAAAAAGAAAGCTGCATCCATTGTCGAGCATCCTTTTCTAAATCAATTTTGACATTCTAATAATATTTTTAGTTTTTCATTAAGTATTCTGCTACATATTTTGTAGCATGTATTCAATAAACTAATACCTCTGTAGTTAGCAGGTTTTGTTTTATCCCCTTTTTTAAATATAGGTCAGGGGTGAACTGGCCATGTGTGCAACGTGTGCAATGCACACAGGATAGTAAAGGCACCAATGAGGAGGAAATACTTAAAAAAAAAAAAAAACATACGTTTTTTAAAGTGATATTTTTATTGGAGGGGGGGGGATAGAGGTGCCAACTAAAGTTTTGCACACAGGCACCAGACACTATTGGCATGCCTCTGATATAAGTATTACTATGCTTGTATTCCATTCTATTGGTATTTGTCCATTTGTACATATTTTATTTAAACTTTGAAATTTTAATCTTTGAAATTTTTTTCCAGCAAATTTATAAAGTTCGGAGTTTATCCCATCTTCTCCTGCTGATTTGCCATTTTTTATTTTATTTACGTTATCCTTTAATTCTTTCATTGTTATCATATTATTTAAGTTATTTTGGTAAGTTTCTGGTATAATTATTTTTGTTGCCAGTATTATCCTTCCAAAAATCTGTCAAGTAATCCAAGAATTCTTTTACATCTATTTCGCAATTTATATTTGCAGTTTCTTTTATATCTGCATTCATGTGTTTTAGTATTTTGTACACACTGGGTCTTATTTTGTACATCGTCATTTTCTAGATATGATACAAATTTTTCCCAGCTTTCTCTGTCTCTTTTTCAGGTTTCTCTCTTGGCTATTGCTCGTCATTTTTTATATTCAATTTCATCTTCTTGTTTTTTGCTACTTAACCATCTTTAAAAGTCAGCTTTTTATTTTCAATTATTGTTTTTATTCAATTATCTGTAATAATTTCTTATCTTTAATTTCTTAATAATTAATCATCTTTTTTTTCAATTATTGTCTATATTTGAGTTGTAAGTCAGCAGTTAGAATTGAAGGAAGAACAGGAAGATGGTTTAATGTTAAATCTGGTGTGAGACAAGGATGTACATTATCCCCTCTGTTATTCATTATCTATATGGATCACATTATGAAGGAAAGTGGTATTAAACATGATATCAAAATTGGAGATGTTAATGCCAGCTCTTTACTTTATGTGGACGATGTTATACTTCTAAATAAATCCGCTACAAGTCTGCAAGATTCTCTGACTAAATTGAATAACTGTTGTAATAGATATGGTATGAAGGTCAGCAATAAAAAGACAAAGACAATGAAAATAGGCAGAATAATCATTGAAAATGTCAACTGTGTTGTGAACATAGAACCTGTGGAACAAGTAAAACATTTCAGCTACATAGACATGATTTTTAGTGAACATGGTACATTAAATATGAAAATAGACAACAGAATCAACAAAGCTGGTATGGTAGGAAGTCAATTGAATAAATTCATATGGAATAAGAGTGAAATTATTCAGAACACTAAATTAGCTGTATACAATACAGTGTTCAAACAAGTTTTAACTTATGGATCTGAGAGTTGGGTCAGAAGTAAAACACTCGACCAAAGACTAGAGATAGCAGATATAAGAGCCCTGAGGAAGATTAGAGGCATGAACAGATGGCATTAGTAGCAATATTGTATTAAAAACGAGGATATTCGGAAAGAACTTGAGATTGTCGGCATCCAGGAATGTGTTAGCAGATCTAATCTGGTGGTATTGTCACTTAAACAGAATGGGCAAGGAAAGATTAGCAAAACAAGTGTTCTCTGCCAGGTTGGCAGGAAAATGACCCAGAGGAAGACCTAGAAGAGGGCAGTCTGCTTAATAGATGCATCTATTAAGCAAACTCTCTAATCTGTTTTCATAGACATTCTGTTTCTTTATGACTTTTGAACAAGTCTTTTCACATCTAACAGATAAGCTTAGGTGTTGATGGTTATTCATGACTTATTTTTCACGGTATTAACAACACTACAAACACTTTTTAACAACAAAGATGTTTTATTACCGCTAATATTTCGCTGATTTTCAACTCAGCATCATCAGAGCACAACACACATGTAAACGCGACAGTGAGTGAGTGAAACAATATAATTGCAAAAGACAAAAGATCTAAAGTCCTATTTTTGGCGTCCTCTAACGGGAAAAAAAAAAAAAAAACAGCAGTTATCCAGGAGTTTTTCTTAGGATAACCGTCTCCCAAATTTTTGGCAAATTAATGCAACTATATTTGTTAAGGTTGGGAGAATTCTTCAAAGCCATTGCTGACTCAAAAAATAATCTTTCAGATCTATACCGACTCCTAAATAGCACATTCGTTTTCCTCCATCTAATCCTGTGTGAAGGAGTGTCCAAAGCGTGGTCTGCCAGTCCCGACTTGCCATAGTAATAGTAGCGAATGTATCTTTCATGTTCTTCCAGGCGGATGTTCACTGATCTTCCTGTTTGCCCATAATAGGCCAAATCACAGTCACACGGAACTTCATACACTCCTGGGTGTGCTAAAGGGTGAAGTTTATCCTTAGGCGAGCGGATCAGAGTTGCCAGCTTGACATGAGGTTTGAAAGTGGTGCGAAGGCCATGTTTCAACAATACTTTGGCTATCTTTTCCGATGTACCTCTGATATAGGGAATAGAAATGGTCATGTTGTATTCTTGTGTATTAGGGAAGGGCAGAGTAATGGGCCTATGTAGTATTTTATCTATTTTGTAGGGATTGTAGCCGTTGGCTAAGAACGTATGGCGCAGGTATTGGAGTTCAGTGGTCAGAGCTGTATCGTTAGAACAAATGGCTCTGGCTCTGTGTGTAAGTGTTTTTAAAATGCTGTACTGTTGGACTGGATGATGATGTGATTGTTTATGTAGGTATCTTCCTGTGTGCGTAGGCTTTCTGTAAATAGAAAAAGATGGTGCACCATCTGAAAGGCGGGTGACTAATGTGTCAAGAAATGGTAAACAGTTATTTGATTCTTTTTCTACTATGAAGTGAATTTTGGAGTGTTGGCTGTTTAGGTAGGTGACAAAAGCATCCAAAGTGTCTTGTCCATGGGGCCAGATGGCAAACACATCATCTACATAGCGTAACCACACCTGTGGCTTGTATGTAGCTGTGGTAAGTACTTTGTTTTCAAAGTGTTCCATGTAAAAATTTGCTAACGGGGAAGAGAGGGGGAAACTCATCATCATCATCAAATTCCTGCCATATACCCTCAAGGGGTGTACAGGATATGACAGTACTACATGAAAAAATTACATCATTACTAACTTCCTATCTACAATTTTCCTCCAAATCAGTCTGTTACTTGTCAAGACTCCAACATTATCAGATCTTATATTTCTATCGTCTAAGGCACTTTGTACCGTATCAATCCACCTATATCTTGGTCTTCCTCTGGGTCGTTTTCCTGCCAACCTGGCAGAGAACACTTGTTTTGCTAATCTTTCCTCTCTCATTCTATTTAAGTGACCATACCATCTGAGATTAGCTCTGCTAACGCATTCCTGGATGCTGACAATGTCAAGTTCTTTCCTAATATCCTCATTTTTAATATGATATTGCCATTGATGCCATCTGTTCACGCCTCTAATCTTTCTCAGGACTCTCATATCTGCGGTCTCTAGTCTTTGGTCAAGTGTTTTACTTCTGACCCAGCTCTCAGATCCATGAGTTAAAACTGGTTTGAAGACAGTCTTGTATACAGCTAATTTAGTGTTCCGACTAATTTCTTTCTTATTCCATATGAATTTATTCAATTGACTTCCCACGATACCAGCTTTGCTGATTCTGTTGTCTATTTCTATATTTAGTTTACCATCTTCAGTAAAAATTGTGCCTAAGTAGCTGAAATGTTTTACTTGTTCCACGGGTTCTCCATTCACAACACAGTTGACATTTTCAATGATTCTGCCTATTTTCATTGTCTTTGTCTTTTTATTGCTGACCTTCATACCATATCTATTACAACAGCTATTCAATTTAGTCAGAGAATCTTGCAGACTTGTAGCGGATTTATTTAGAAGTATAACATCATCCGCATAAAGCAAAGAGCTGACATTAACATCTCCAATTTTGATATCAGGTTTAATACCACATTCCTTTATAATGTGATCCATATAGATAATGAATAACAGAGGGGATAATGTACATCCTTGTCTCACACCAGATTTAACATTAAACCATCTTCCTGTACTTCCTTCAATTCTAACTGCTGACTCACAACTCAAATAAAGACTAAGTATTGCTTGATATAATGCCCCATTGACACCATATATCTGCAGCGTATTGAATAGCTTCTCTCTTGGCACCTTGTCATATGCCTTTTCCAAATCGACAAAACTTAAATACAGATCTTTGTTATATTCCCATGCTTTCTCGACTATTTGTCGTAAAGTGAAGATCTGATCCTGACAGCCTCTATTTGGCCTGAATCCAGCTTGTTCTTCACCAAGCTTTTCTTCCACAATTCTTCTCAACCGTTTCTCAAGTATACGTGCATAGATCTTGCCAGGAACACTCAGTAGGGAAATACCTCTGTAATTCTCACATTCAGTTTTATTTCCCTTTTTATATATGGGTACTATGAGAGCTCTACTCCAATCATCGGGAATTCGTCCCTCTGTCCAGGCTTTCTGAACTATGCAGTGCAGCCACTGTAAGACTCTTATATCACCATACTTCAGCATTTCTAGTCAAATATCATCTACTCCTGCTGCCTTTTTCTACTTCTAGTATGGATATGTATTCCTGACTGCATGCCTGGTCAGTGTTTTTTATCACTGTGCTGTCATCACTGCTTGTTTCATTTAGCAGTTTTTCAAAGTAATTACTCCATACTTCAAGGATATCTTTTTCTCCTGTTTTCATTTCACCTTTATCATCTCTAATTCCTTTTACAGCACTCTTTCCTCCATTCCTAAGCTTCTTCAACAACCTCCAGAATATTTTGCCACCTTCTTGATATTTATTTTCTATATTCTTGCCAAAGTCCTCCCATGACTTTTGTTTAGCTAGTTTTACACACTGTTTAGCTTTCTTACATTTGTCTCTGTATTCTGTAAGAGTAAAAGCTGACTTATTTGCCAGGAACTTTTGATATGCTTTCTTCTTTTCCTTCACTGCCTCTTTAACTTCCTGTGTCCACCAGGGAGTTCTAATTTTTTTATCTTTGCACACAACCTCACCACATGCCTCTCTCGCAGAATCAATCAATGTTTCCTTCAGAGTTTGCCACTGAATCTCCAAGGTTTGATTCCTGTTCTCAAACTCTTTCATTTTCTTTTCAATAATATTTCTGTATTTTAGTCTACAGTTTACATCTGAGAGCTGCTCAACTTTTATTCGCTTTAAAACTTTCTTACATGTTATTCTTTTCAATATGAAATTCAATTTTATCCTGCTCAAGACTAAATAGTGATCACTTCCAATTTCAAATCCTCTGTACACTCTGGAGTCCTGCACCAGGGAGAAAACATCACTATCAACAATAACATAGTCAATGAGACTTTTCTTATTCCTAGCCTCTTCTCTCCATGTGAATTTGTGCACATTTTTATGTTGGAACATGGTGTTAGTAATAACCAGTCCATGTCCTGAGCAGAAATCCAACAGATATTTGCCATTATTATTAGCTTTGCTCTTTTCTCCAAATTTTCCCAAAATATTTTTGTATGTCTCACAAACATTTCCTACTCTACTATTTAGATCCCCAACAAGGACCAACTTTTCCTTTTTTATTGTGTCAGTTGCTTTTTCTAAAGCCTCAAAAAATTCCTCCACTTCTACCTTAGTAGAACCTTCTGTGGGACCATAGGCACAAATAAGTCTCATTGTCCAGTTCCCCATTCTCATATTTGCCCACATTACTCTACTTGAGACTGACTGCCATTCAAGAAGATTAGCCTCGTATTTTGTGTTGAATACTATGGCTACTCCTTCTTTTCCTTGATTGTTATTGCCTGAATATAACATTTTGTATTTATTGCTCAGAAAGATCTCACCAGTTTTGGTCTTTTTTGTTTCAGTCACCCCTATTATGTCGATCTGGTACTTATCTAATTCCTCAGCTAGCTCCATTTCTTTGCCATTCAGGCTTCTTACGTTGATAGTACCGATCTTTAACTCTGGTGATGTTGAGTTGGGGTTTGTTTTCAGATTTGTTCCAGTAGCTGACTTTTCGCTGTTCGCCCTGGTTCCCTGGCGAAAACAACGGGGGCCTTGTTTAACCGGGTGACGCCCCAGCCGGCATGAAATTTTGTCATGTTGTACTATCATTTTTTATTTTGGTTTAACCAATAAGAATACAATTTGGTCGGCTAAATCCCAAATTGCCAGCCCATCCTCGTTCGTTCAGTATCAAAGTAGATACCCAACAGGGTGCACCACGAGAAGGTGAGGATTGGACATTAGGTCAGAAGCCCTGGTCGGTTCTCCGCATTCCTTTAAATGCTATGTGGAGGTCTCCTCTCAGTTATACAGCTTTGACCCTTAAGCACCCCTAGGGGGGAACTCATAGCAGTACCATTAATCTGTTTGTAGAATTCCCCCCCCCCCCCATGTAAAGTAACCTGCATTCATGGTAAATTGAAATAATTCAAAAATATCTGGGGGAAATTTAGACTTGATTAAATCAAGAGTGTCTATAAGTGGTACATTGGTAAATAAGGAGGTGACATCGAAACTAACCATTATGTCTGAATCTTTTAGGATTAGATTTTTAACCAGTGTTTTGAAATGGATTGAATTTTTTACAAAAGTAGAGGAGTTGCCAGTAAGGGAGACAAGCGACTTGGCTAAATGCCGGGCCAGTTTATATGTGGGACTATCTATGCTATCAACTATGGGGCGTAGGGGAATATTAGTTTTGTGGATTTTTGGTAATCCATAAATACGGGGTGGTTTAACATGAATTGGTTTTATTTTCCTGATGATTTCTTTGGGCCATGATGTCACTTTTTTTCAGTAATTTTCGGACTTTTTTCTTACACACAGAGCTTAAACACTTACACACAGAGCCAGAGCCATTTGTTCTAACGATACAGCTCTGACCACTGAACTCCAATACCTGCGCCATACGTTCTTGGCCAATGGCTATAATCCCTACAAAATAGATAAAATACTACTCTGCCCTCCCCTAATACACAAGAATACAACATGACCATTTCTATTCCCTATATCAGAGGTACATCGGAAAAGATAGCCCAAGTATTGTTGAAACATGGCCTTCGCACCACTTTCAAACCTCATGTCAAGCTGGCAACTCTGATCCGCTCGCCTAAGGATAAACTTCACCCTTTAGCACACCCAGGAGTGTATGAAGTTCCGTGTGACTGTGATTTGGCCTATTATGGGCAAACAGGAAGATCAGTGAACATCCGCCTGGAAGAACATGAAAGATACATTCGCTACTATTACTATGAGTCGGGACTGGCAGACCACGCTTTGGACACTCCTTCACACAGGATTAGATGGAGGAAAACGAATGTGCTATTTAGGAGTCGGTATAGATCTGAAAGATTATTTTTTGAGTCAGCAATGGCTTTGAAGAATTCTCCCAACCTTAACAAATATGGTTGCATTAATTTGCCAAAAATTTGGGAGACGGTTATCCTAAGAAAAACTCCTGGATAACTGCTGTTTTTTTTTTTTTTTTTTTCGTTAGAGGGCGCCAAAAATAGGACTTTAGATCTTTTGTCTTTTGCAATTATATTGTTTCACTCGCTCACTGTCGCGTTTACATGTGTGTTGTGCTCTGATGATGCTGAGTTGAAAATCAGCGAAATATTAGCGTTAATAAAACATCTTTGTTGTTAAAAAGTGTTTGTAGTGTTGTTAATACCGTGAAAAATAAGTCATGGAAGTCTTTTCACAGATGCTTTTCAAGATATAGGTGGATTGATACTGTACAAAGTGCCTTAGACGATAGAAATATAAAATCTGATAATGATAATGTTGGAGTCTTGACAAGTAACAGACTGATTTGGAGGAAAATTGTAGATAGGAAGTTAGTAATGATGGAAATTTTTCATGTAGGACTATCATATCCTGTACACCCCTTGAGGGTACATGTCAGGAATTTGATGATGATGATTATTTTTATTTCATTGTCCCATATATGTAATTTTTTATTTTTATGATTTTTTTGTGTGTTCCTGGACTTTCATATGCTGCTGATGCGATAATTTCTTTTATATTTTCCCATTCTTTCTCAATGTCTTCATTTCCTTGTATTTTTTCTAAGTAGTTATTAATCCTCTGTTGGATTAATCTAGAGAAACAAAACTAGATTTTGTTTCTCTAGATCTGTGTCAATTTCTAGCCCTCTTCTAACTTTAACATCTAGGAAGAGGTTTGCTGCTTTTATAAAGTTGTTTACTATTGATTTTTTGTCCTATTGCACACCACATATATTTATGTATATTTTTGTTTGTAAAATGTATTCATTATTTTTAAATTATTATATATTGTATAATCAATGAGTTGCTTTCCATTTTTGTTTACTGTTGGTTCTCCAAATTTTTGTATACTATTGTTAATTTTTTTCATTTCTATTCTGGCATTAAGATCTCCAGCAATAATTATATGGTCTGTTTTATTTAATTTTTCATACATTCCTTGTAACTCTTTGTAAAAGTAATCATTTTCTTCTTTTCCTTCTTCAGGGGCATACACTCCAACAACTGTTAAATTTTCTTTATTTAATTTTAATCGTACTTCTAATATTCTTTCATTCCAGTATGTATGTATAATGAATTATTTTTGCTTCAATTGATTTATGGATCCAAATCATTATACCAGCTTTTGCATGTATTTGTTTGTCCACTCCACTATATATGATATTGTAGTTAGCCTTTTCTTTTGTTTCCGTAAGAACTGCAATTTCTATATTTTCATCATTTAAAATTTTATCTAATTCTTTTTCTTTATGTGCTATGCTTCTAATGTTCCATGTAACATATTTCACCACATTTTTCTTTTTCCAAAGTTTCTTTTCCAGTTTGTGGTTGTTTCCTGTGTTTTCTGTCCAGTTTGGATTTCGTTGAGACTTGAAAGTAATGTGTGTTTCCCTATGTCAAGTGACTAGCATGACGATAGGTATCCTAGTGGTGGGGCTGTCGCCTTAAAACAACTAGGGTTGCCTTTTTTAGTAGATAGTGGAAACTACAGTTTGAGAGGAAAGAGTCACCCCCCCCCCCTTGCCCTCAAATTGCTCTAATAGCACTGGGGGGGGGGGGTTAAGAAGTAAGAGAGAGTAGAGGGAAAGAAGAGTAGAAGATCAGTCTCCAGATATGATATACCAAGTGTATATTGTACGAAGTAAGATTAGGTCTAGCTTGGGTATCTCGGGTTTGCCATGCCTGTACTCACCAATGTGAGCCCCCAGAGGACACTAACATGTAAAAGTAAGGATGTTATGGTTCCACTGTATAAGGATCAAGTTGCATATTGATTATTGTTCACAGATTTTGGTCACCTGGTTTACAAAAGTATGATGAGATATTGGAAAAGATCCAGAAACAATTGGATAAGATTGTTCCTGAAATGCTGAGTATGAAGACAGATTGAGAGAATGCAGTTTGCTAGGATGACGGGGTATGATTAAAACATAAGTTGGTAGGTTATTACTAGATTCATATGGGTGAGGTTTTTCATAGAATGGGGAAGATGTTAGGGGGAAACGAGAACCATTCCTAGAAACTGTATAAGATGTGAGCAGGGAGACCAGTAGGATTTTTGCATGGAAAGCAGAAGTGATTGGAATGCAGTGTCTCCTGAGAGTGTGGTGAGTGCAAAGACAGTGAATGCATTTAAGGCACAATATCATGAGCTGTGCAAGTGAAAGAGGAATCTCTAAAGGTAAGTCTTTGGACGTCATGTAGGTCTGCTGATGATAATGTCATCCGGATTCAAATCCTGTGTGCAAAAATACATTATTATTATTAAGCGAGACCTCCAGGGAGTCAGGGACTCATCAAGGGAGGCCACAATACTACATGCTCCAACTATCATACTTATTCTTGAATTCATTCACATTGCTTGCATTCACAACATCCAATGGCAATCCATTCCAATCATGCACCACCCTATGAGAGAAAAATCTAGCCCTTACCCCTTTCTTAGCAGCATTCATTCTCAGCTTCCAAGAATGCCCTCTTGGCCTTTCCTCATCCTCCATAAAATGAAAAAATTCCAACTGGAATCCTGTATGACTCCTTCAGAAGTTTGTGTCTTGATCATATAACCCCTCTTTTTCCTGTTTGCTAGTGTCTGCAGTCGACAAATTCTCAATCTATCTTTATAATCAGTATTCAACAATCCTGATATCATTTTTAACACTCTCCTTTGCACTCTTCCCACTATCAGAATCGCAACGGAAGCCAGACCTGCACACAACAGTCTAAGTGAGGTCTTATCAAGGCCTTGTAAAGAGGCAAAATGACATCCTTATCTTTACATATGAACGTTTTCATTACAGCATTGCAATTATCTTTTGAGTTGCATTTGCAATCTCTCTCCTCATTTCCAGGTGCATGCAAAGTACAAAGTACAAACTAGAAGATCTAATATCCATCCAGAAGAAGATAAGGAATTTATCCACTGCAACAGTAATGGTCAGTTATGTCTGGTGAATTATTCCTTGGACACATTGTGCAGAATCAAATGGGGGGGGGGAGATATATATACCTTGCTTCACTGTAGCAAATATAAAAGTAGACCTTTTTTATTTTTATTTTTTATTTATTTTTTTTTATTTTTAGAATCAGTAGTGGATCTAAAAACACAACCAAATCTCAGACCTCCTGTTCAACCTCCAAAGATGCCCAGCACTCATAAAAAGCACCACTCTTAAAACTTCATGCTCATGTAATCTTTTCCTCATATTATTTGTGTAAACGTGTGACAATTTTTATGCAGTATTCTTGATAATATTTCTGTGACAGAGAATAAAATACTTGATCATTAAACATTTGCTTAATTTGTTCCTTCTGCTGTCTTTATTCCACTGAACTATAATATAAGTGTTCTACCTCTTACCATTTAGGTAAAACTTGCAAGAATTTGGCTGATGTTAACAAGTGTAAATTGGCTAAACCAAGCCCTTATACTGCTTTCAGTTATTATAAGATGATTGATTGTTGTACACCAAATTTCATAGTTATTATTATTACGTGGCACTTCCAGGGAGTCCATAGACTCATCGAGGGAGGACATCTACTATACAACTGTCTCCACCACTCAATCCACCAACTGCAATGAATCACAACTACACCAATGCCATCTACTGCCCACCACCACTACTAATTTCACAGACAATTGCAAACATCCATGCCCAAAATTTTGCATCGGCTGGGAATAGTTACAGCTCTTACTATTTAGTAAAACTCCACAAGAATCTGATTAATCTCCTATCTCACTAATTAATGATGTTGTATAAGGAAATTAACATACATGATATAATAACTAAATTACTTATTTCCAATATCTTGTCAAAGTTAAATTGGCATCATCATGGGAATAATACAATGTGTTCAGACAGTACAAAAGTAACTGTCTGCAGCCGAGTTTCCTGAAAGTTGGGAATATCACAAATAATAATCAACATACAAGCTTAAACATCAGAATCAATTCCTTGGATATCAACAAGTCTTCTTGTCTATATCATACCTCTCCACCCCCATACTGCTTGAAAATTTTGCCTCAGAATTCACAATCGTTATATATCATCTAAAAATGCTATAATACTCTTATGGCATTTGATTGGATCTAGTACAGAACCCTGCTTACCAAGTTACCATCTTATGATCTGTCTTTCACTTTTTGCAACTGGGTCACCAGTTTTGTTTCTGATTGCACACTAATGTGCTATGGATGGTTTTCTCTTCTTAAATTTCTACACCTATTGTCAAGTCCCCCACAGCTCTGTGCTTTCATCCATGCTCTTCCTCTAATACATTAATGACCTTCTCTCACTATCTCAAATCCCATCCATAGTTTTGCTGATAAGAGTATACTCCATTTCACTTTTTCATTTGGCAAAAAAACATTCCAATTCACTTCTCTTTACTGTTGGATAATACTTGATTACTAGTGAAGATCAGATTTTCTCTGCAGCAAATACAGAGAAATCTTGAACTTACTTATCCTGCCAGACTTTTCCAGGACAAACATATCAGCTTATTCAGCCTCCAAAAATCTTGGTGTCTGTCTTCCTTTTTTTTTCTTGTACAACTCCTAACAATATGCATCCCAAATTTATCATAATTTATTCTACCTTAGAATATTATCGTCATGTTTGGAGTGAGGCATCAAAAACCTCCTAAAAATGTTTGATGCCATCTAGAAGAGGGCAGTCTGCTTAATAGATGCATCTATTAAGCAAACTCTCTAATCTGTTTTCATAGACATTCTGTTTCTACTTTATGACTTTTGAACAAGTCTTTTCACAGATGCTGTTCCACTCAACTGGTCACATCATTCCTCTGCTTTTCTTTGATCATGTAAAAAACATGACCTACTGTTGCTCAACATTCATATGTAGTTCAGCTTCAAACTTATCAAACCTTTCTAATCTTTGGAACAGCTTTCCTCATATTTTCTCCATCTTATAAAATGCTAATTTTATAAGCCCTTATAAAATAATCAAATTGCTTTATGTTGCTATTATAATGATATAAGGTACACAACCAGTGCTCTAATAAATATGTAAAAAATGCTTCCATGACCTTCTCCATTTTCAAGAAAATATGTTAAAATGAACAGAACTGTAAATTAAACTTGTCAAGAAACTATGTTTAATACTTAATCCAAGTCATGTGCAAACAAAGTTAGCAGATGAAATATCTTCACAACAAGGCAACCTCTCTATAAAGGCTAATGACTTCACATCAATTGCTTTAGTATTATGGGAAGGGCCACTATCTAGACTGGTTTTGAACTTTAATGAGGTCTCATTTGTGGGAGCCAGACAAAAATAGATAGCAATTGAATTAATGCAGACGTCATAAACAGTAAAAAGATGTATCACCTTATTTTTAAATTACTCTGGATTTGGAGAAGGACCTAGAAATATTTTTCCCACTAATGAGACTTGAATAAAGGTCAAAATTTATCTGGATAGTGACTCTTCCCATAATGCAAAGCATTATACACATCCAAAACGATGTGCGTTTTGCATTATGGGATACTAAGGCAATTGATGAAGTCATTAGCCTCTATATGCAAATAACCTAGTAATGAAGATACTTCATATGCAAACTTTTGCTACACTTGGATCAAGGATTAAACAAGAACATAGTTTCTTGGCAAGCTTATTTTGTAACCAAGTGAAAAAAAAACTTTCTAAAAACACAACTGTACATTTCACTTTAATGTAAAGAAAATTTTACAAAAAATTTAAATGTGATGTAAAATGTTTTTTTGTTTTTTTTGAAAACCTTAAAACATGGAATAAACACACAGAGCTATCCATTACATTTTAATTAAAAAAAAAACAGAATTATAACAAACTTTAAATGAAAAAATGTTTTATTTGGCAACCTATTCTAAAACAAACCACCCTCTATGAAATCACAGTTAACACAATAAACAGTAATACACCTTCAGTGAGACAGGTGACTTCCTTATAAGAGTCAGTTTTAAAAAGATTTTAAATTATTTTTGTAGTTGTTTGGTGGTCAGAGTTGATCTATTTATTTTGGAACAAATCAGGGAACTTTCTTCAAATGTTGTCATTGGCATGTAACAAATAGTAAACATTTTTGGATGCCTGATGTGCAGGGGATAGATGTCCAACAGTCTTAAAGGTGGGGAGGAGTTAAGTCATTTTCTTCTTAAAGAAAGATAAAATTTTTGCCTGTGTAGGATTGACATCTCATTCAGAATAAACTCACATGGCTCAATATAACAATTCCTGAGCAAGCTGTGAATACTATCATGATCAGGATTAAATGAAGACAACTTCAGAGTTGAGCCTTACTGACATTCTTCCATACTTACTCTCAGATTCTTGGAATGATGGATATAGTGGCTCCTTTTAAAGCCTCCCAAGGCATCTGATCCTAACATCATTGATATCATTAATATCCTTGCAACTTCTCCTTATTATAGATTCATGTATGTTCTTTGGGACTTCACCAGAAGAGACCAGTTTTGTTGAAGTTCAACCACTTTGAACAAGTTCAATATTTTCTAATGTTTGTTTTAACTGCTGATGCTCCTTTCACATCACCATACTGTAAAATTCACCTCCTTTGGCTTGTCCAATGATGTCCAGTTTCAGTATTGAAATTCATAAACTTTTTAGGCTCACAAGTTTTGTTTTTGTTTGAAACAGATTAAACTAGTATAATTTTTTTTGTGAGGACATAATAAAGGAAACAGTTCACCAATTCAATAACTTATAGTGAATCACTAAACTTCACTTTTAAGGATATAAAAATTGTTCACATCTTCTGAAACCCCAAACCTCAAATTATTTGCATTCCACAAGTGCAATCTCTTTGCTTAGACATGTGATCATTGAATTTGTTCTCAAAAATCATTTCTGTTAACATATCTATATCTTTCACACGTATCTGCAAACCACTTCAACAGTTTCTTTTCAAGAGTAAAACTCCTAATTTATTAATTTTTAAAAAATCTAAAATCATTGCTGTCTTAAAACTTGGCAAAGACTCTACAACTGCTTCCAACTACTGTCCTATCACTTTGTTAAGCATCTGCCTGAAACTTCTGGAAAGAATGATATACAACAGAATTTCTTCAAGTATACATAATAGAACTCCCCAGGAACAGGATGGCTTCAAACCTGACAGAAGTTGTTGCGATCAAGTACTGGCCTTGATAACCTTTATAGAGAATGACTGAAAACAATAGCGGTATTTGTGGACCTCTCTGCTGCCTAAATAAAGTAAATTCTTTAAGATTAAAAATGGCCTACCTCAGGGGCCAGTTCTTGCCCCATTGCTCTTTAACTTATATATTAGTGATATCCCAGTGACAACATCATGGAGATTCATGTATGCTGATGATATTACCATTGCAAACTCAACATTCCAAAAAGCTGAGAACATCTTAACTGAAAATCAGGCTGTACTTGATAAATACTTTAGGTGACAGTGATTACAACCTAACCTGAACAAAACTGAAGTATACCATCCTTCCATTTAAGTAATATCCAGGCCACCTATATCCCAAAAGTTTACTTCAGAAATAAGCAGGTGAAATTTAAAAATCATCCAAAATACCTAGGAGTTACCCTAGACAGAAGTTTGACATTTAAATATCATCTAGAAAATATCGCTGGAAAATTGAAAACTCATAATAACATAATGCACTTGCTGGTACTTCTTGGGGTGCTCATGCCAACACACACTGCATACTACCACACTGTCTTTGGTCTATTTTACAGCACAGTATCGTGCTCCTGTGTGGCTGAACAGTGCACATGCTTCTTTAGTCAATGTCCAGTTGAATCAAGCTACGAGGATAATCTCTGGAGCTCTAAGATCTGCTACTGGCTCCCAACTCTCGGTAATAGTCCCTCCCTCGTTTCACACGACTCAAGCCTTAAGCAAATTATGGACCACAATAATTGGAAACAATTCCTTGCCTATCCACCAAGACATTTCCTTCCATACCTCACAAAGACTGAAATCCAGGTGCCCTGCCTGGAGGAGTGCAATACAAATGAATGACCAGAACTTCGACCTATGCGAGTCATGGGGAGAGTATTGGCTTCAATATACCTCCAATCTTCAAATTCCCATTTCAAATCCAACATCTCATCTGGAGGGCTTCGATCTTCCTAGACATGTATAGACCACTTTAAATCGGATCAGAAGAACAGAACATGGGAGATGTAAATATCTCTTGCATAAATGGAACTGGTCCGATACTCAAAACTGTGATCCAAGAGGGATCCAGACTATCAATCACATTGTACTTGAGTGCCCTATCTACTCATTCTCAGGCACTAAAGAGGACTTTTTTAAACTGCCTCCAGAAACCCTTTAGTGAATCCGGGATTTAAGGATTAAGCTCTGACTCCTGAGTCTTAATTTTTAATGTTTAATCATTTCAACCTGTTGTACCTCTTTTAATATGATTTTTCAATTGTTTTTATTTTGATTTTTAGTGGAACCTGTGGCATAGTAATTAAATAATAAAGTAACACGCAAAAACCACAGTGAAATTCTTTAATTAGTAAAAAGACAGATATTTCATACTAAAAATAATAGTACATCTTCAGTGTCTGTAACAGTAATAGGAATGGAATACAGGCAAACGTTCGGTGGATCACCTATTAAAATACAATTGTTACTGCATGCTAAGAAATAATAGAAATAACAAATTTAATCTATTAAGATAAATGGTTTTTTATAAATAAAAATCTCCCAGATCTTTGAGAGAGATATATACAGTCATTTCTATTTAAATTCGGTCGGTGTAAGATAGTTTCTTTGAATAAGCGTTCATATTTGAATCTGCATCTATGCAGGAGAACTGCTTTATCCCACTGGACACTATGAGTAGATATATTGATTATAACAAACCTCTGAAGTCTGGTCTGGCGCAGCACAGTATTGACTCTACTCATAGTGTCCAGTAGGATAAAGCAGTTCTCCTCCATAGATGCAGATTCAAATATGAACGCTTATTCAAAGAAAGTTGTGAAACTATCTTACACCGACCAAATTTAAATAGAAATGACTGTATGTCTCTCTCAAAGATCTGGGAGACTTTTATCTTATGTAAAAAAAACCCATTTATCTTTATAGATTAAATTTCTATTTAAATTGTTATTTCTATTATTTTTATTTCCTAGCATGGTACGCGGTAACAATTGTATTTTAATAGGTGATCCACCGAATGTTTGCCTGTATTCCATTCCTATTACCGTTACAGACACTGAAGATGTACTATTATTTTAGTACGAAATATCTGTCTTTATACTAATTAAAG
Source organism: Typopeltis vanoorti (assembly GCF_054136105.1). Lineage (NCBI taxonomy): Eukaryota > Metazoa > Arthropoda > Arachnida > Uropygi > Thelyphonidae > Typopeltis > Typopeltis vanoorti. The sequence continues at coordinate 66,051,923 of NC_143573.1, read as the reverse complement.
ATTTCACTGTGGTTTTTATGTGTTACTTTATCATTTAATTGTTTTTATGTTGTTTTATGTAACATGCATGTAATATCCTGATCCCTGTACATCGTATGCTAAATAAATAAAATAAATGGCTTAATTCCCTTTTATGGAGCTTTTTTGCATGCTTTGCAAGTCATAAATAAATGTCTTTCACAGCATCTCTTTTTTTTGCTTTGGTGTTAACTATATATGTTTTACTATACTGCATAAGACCACATGAAAAAATGGAAACCTAAACATCACCAGCTAATGCCTAAATATAGAAAATTGGCTCAAAATTTGGTGGGCATGAAGATATAAAGTGCATATTTCTGTTTAATATTTGTTTCATGGCATGAAAATGTCATGCCCACAAAATCCCACAGAGGGGTTTCGATGCTTTACTTCCAAGTACAAACTTGATGCTCATAGGTGGTATGAAAATACACCAATTTCAACTGAAAAAACATGCCTCAGAAAATCATGGTTAAGCAGATTTGAATGTGATTTTCTTTTGATGCATTCCAAAAGAAAAATCACAGTGAAGTGGATGCCATGGCAAGTGGTATCAGGTTAAGGATATGATGAAATTAACATAATGTAATATGATACACTAACTCATCCCTTCCTTGTGTTAAGTTCAATGAACAGTTAGTGCTAACCATCTTGGCTTTATAGAAACTTAATTAATGCTCTGATAGATAGATAGAGAATTTAATCTTATCTATAAAGTTTGCTATGTCTCTAAAGTGAGTGTATTCTTTCACAACTTTTGTTATGCAGAATGAAAAACATCAGTTTCCAAAAAAAAAAAAAAAAAAAAAGTCAGCACGAGTCTGGATAACTATATAGCCCAGTGGTTCTTAACCTTTTCGAAGTCACGGAACACTTTTGATTATAAGAAAAATTTGGGGAACTCCAAAAGCATTAGGGTAATAAAACTAACAAAAATATGTATGGACTTGCCTTTTATAAATGGAACTTATTTTAATGTGATACTTGAGCTTGTTGGCTTTTGCAGATTTTTGAAGCAATATCAGGTCTGATATGTGATATAGCCCCTTATCTCTTTGTCTATATTAGTAATTCTCTCATGCCTTTTAGTTTTTATTTTGGATAATATTGAGAAACTGAGCTCATACAAATATGATGAAAACTGTAACAAAATTTTCAGTGCCCTTGTGGAGAGAGCTGGGTATTCGGCTTGGACAAAATTCCTCAAGAGTTATTTCAGAGAATTTCATTTTTAGAGTATAATCCATTGACAAGGTAACTAGTTGTTCTTCTTGTAACGAAAATTCACAACTCTATATTAACTATGCCAAAGATTTGGTATCCAGTCATAATTGTGTGTATTTAAGGAAGGAATTTCAAGTTACTTATTATTAATAAGTAACTTGAAAGCTTTTCTTCCAATATTGTTAAATGTTTTGTTATAATGGAAATAATTCCCTCGACATTTTTATTACGAAGCGAAGGAAACATATCTACTGTATTTTTTTCTGAGATGCGGTTTTTCCAAAGAGAGAGTTTTCTAAAAAGCTGACAATTTGTTAGTGGATGTCAAAATATTTTTCATTTTTCCATTGGATACTTGTATTAATGCTATTTAAGTAATTAAAAATATCGGCTAAATATGCCATTTGGTCGCTGGGTTTTCATGGTGGTGATGAGGATATGTTAGAAATGGCCCAGAGAAGATTGACAAAGGTGGTCAGTAGTCTTTGAAATGTTGAGTACAAGGACAGATTTGAGAGAATGTAAATTCCAAAGCTTCATGAAGAGGAGGAAGACAAGATTGAGACATATAATAAGCTAATTAGGGATTGTTATCCGATTGACATGGAAGAGATTTTTCATAGAATGGGAGGGGAGAAGCAGAACAAGAGGCCATCACTGGAAACTGTATAAGGAGGGTGTGAGCAGAGGGGGAGGAGGAGCAGGTTCTTTGCATAGTGAGTGGAATGCATTGCCTGAGTGTGTTGTGAATGTACACACTCAGGCATGGTTGGATGAGCATCGTGTGCAATAGTGTGTGCCTCCTACAATGAGTTTGACTCCATGGAGGTCAGATGTTAATGATATTTGGCCTTAACCCGTCTTGTTCTTCAAGTTTCTCTTCTACAATCTTTCTCAATCTCTTTTCAAGTATGCTTGCATAAATCATACCTGGAACACTTAGCAGAGAAATTCTGCTGTAATTCTCACATTCAGTTTTATTACCTTTTTTTTTTTTTTTTATTTTTATTTTTTTTATTTTTTATAGATGGGTACTATGAGTATTCTACTCCAATAAATGGGAATTTGACCTTCTGATTAGGCCCTCTGAATTATGCAGTGTAACTACTAACATTTGTTTCTCATTCATCAGATGATGGATTGAGTCTCCTATGTGCAAATCTTTGCTATCTGGTTTTATCTCTAGCCATCTCTCTCTCTGAAGCTCGATAATTGTGACGTTTTCCTTCAAAAGCTATAATCAAGTTCTTTTGATGGTCTTCCTCCAATGATTCCATTCAAGACTATATTTGTAATATTTGAAAGGACATTTTCTGGAGGTGTCCAAACCATCTTAGTTGTTGTTTAAGAATTACAGCCATGATATCTTCTCTATAATTTGCATTTGACTTGCTCATTTGTTTTGTATTTTGTTCAACGAGTCTCATTTATATTTCTTAAGCATTTCATTTCGAATGCTCTGATTATCTGTATTTCTTTCTGACTGAGTGTCCAAGTCTCAGCTCCTTACATTGCTGTAGGTATAATAATGGTTTTATAGTTTTAGTTTCAGGTTTTTTGAAATGTTATTTTTTCCATATTTTATTTAATTTATTCATATTAGACCATCCTTTATTAGGTATGTATTTTATTGTTTCTGTGTTGGCGAGGTTGTGAGTAATGAGACTGCCAAGATATGCAAATTGCTTTACTTGTTCAAGTAAGTGATTTTTTCAAGTTTATTGAAATTTTTTCCTCATTTCTTCCTATTTTCATTGTTTAGCTTTGCTTAGAAATCAATAAAACTGCAATGCATAGGTAAGGAGTATTACCAGACAGGCTTTTAATTGAAAAAATACAGTCTATAGTAGACCTTCCAGATCCGAATACAGTCTGATCTTCTAATGTCTCATTCATTCAATGATGGTATCACTATCAACAGTGATGTAGTTAATGAGGCTTTTCATATTTCTTGTGTCTTCTCTCCATGTGAACTTTGTGCACCTTTTTTTTATGTTGAAACATGGTATCAGCAATGACTAGTCTGTGTCCTGAGCAGAAGTCCTGTAAATACTTACCATTATTATTAGCTTCGCCCTTTTTTTTCCAAAATGTTCTTATATGCCTGGTGGAATTAATTTGACTTTGCCGTTCAGATCTCCAACGAGGACTCCTTTTTCCATTTTCTTTATTTCATTGTTTGCCCTGGTTCCTTGATGAAAATAGTGAGGGAGGAGGGAAGAGCCTTGTTTAACTGGGTGATGCCCCACCCATCATGAAATCTCATCATGTTGTACCATCATATGCATTTGTGGTTTAAGCCAATAGAAAGTACAATTTGACTGGCTAAGTTACAAATTGCCAACCATCCTTCTTTGTTCAGTCCCCAGAAGATGCCTACTTGATGGAATGCACCATGTGAAGGTGAGGCTTGTACATTAGGTCAGAAGCCCCAGTCTGTTCTCTACATTTCTGAAAGATAATATGGAGGTTTCCTTCCAGTTTTAACCTTTAGGTTGCTAAAGGCTTTGACCCTTAAGTGACCCTGGACCATTTTGTATGTCTATTCATTACGTGTATTCTCTGGCAAGGTTGTCTATCATGTGGGGGGGGGGGGGAGAAAAAGAAAGTGGTATCTTTTCTCAAGGATGCAAAGAAATCTTATAAAGGGTTCTTTAAATCCTGAGAAAGAGAGAGAGAGAATGTGGATTCAAACACGGGAGTTTCAACCAAAAGCCAACATGATTATCAACTGAGATGTGGAAACTAGTGGCAGCCTCTTGGTCAGATTTCTATGATATTTTGAACATCTTCATAACATTCTTAGAAATAACTAACAGATTTTGGTTGAAACCAGCAAATGAAAAATTCTAAAATCATGTAAGCAACAGTTTTTAACATTTTGACCGTAATTTATGATGTGCTTATGTTCAAATTAATGATTCCCCCCCACCTCCAGAAAATATAAATTTACAGAAATCTCTCACTTATAGAACTAAGGGATATTTAATAGCTTAGACGTTTAGCAACCAAAATTAGGTGCAAACGTGTTTATCTACATATATCTATTTTGTGCTTTTATTATTAATTTGTAATAGAATATTTTTTTTTTCCAGAACAATTTTTTTCCGCAAAAAATCTTTTAAATTTCAGGTTTGTGGGATGATAGCATGATTTTCAGCTGGATAATTTTTTACTTTGAATTTTGATTTCAGAGTAAAAATCTGCTAGAGGGAAATGACAGAGTAAGATGTGTTATGTGTTTGCAAAAGAAGATAAGTTTTTAATATGATAATTATGCTTCATTTAGATTTGCAGTATTGTCTGTGCCTAGTTCGCACTTGTTAAATTTGTGCTTTGGCATTAATATTTTAGTATATTTTTTCAGTGTCCTTTGTGCAGTGTTTGAATAATAGTAGCTGCCAGAATTCAGTTAGCTGATATGTAATTGCCCAGTTTTCCCCCATTTAAGGACACCATATTACACAGCATACTATGGGATTTTGTGCCATACAGTGTTTGCAGTATGTTCACATCCTAGAAGTTAGAAATGTGGCAGGAGAGAGAGAGAGAGAGAGAGAGACTGGGGAGTACATCTGCTTAAAATGTAGAAACTGGGAAGAGCTCAGCAATATGGAAATTAGCTTAACAGACTTTGGCAGTGGTGCATCACAAATGAGTAAATACCAATCGAGAGAGAGAGAAGTTGCATGATCGAGAGTGAGGAAGATGAGTGGCATGTGAATGAGGATATAATGTTAGGGAGTATAGCAGGTTTGAAAGATGGTGTTGATTGGGAGAGTGATTTCAATGTCAAGCAAGAGTAGGCCTGGAGAGAGAGAGATGTACCGAGAGAAGTGGTGGAACATATGAGGAATGAGAGAGAATTATGGGAATGATAGAAGAGAAAGAATGGGAGAACCAGGGGAAGAGAGAGGGAAGGCAAGACAGTACTGGAGAGATGACAGGAAGGCAGGTAAGTGGGAGAGCAAGGAGAGAAAGTGCCTGAGGGGCAAAAGAGAGAGAGAGGGGGGGGATGCAGGTGAGAAAGGGAACAGAGTGAAAAAAGGTGTGATGTATGCAGATTCAATGATCTGTAGAATGCAAAACAGAATGCCAGAGGCAGAGGAGTGTTTGCCTCGAGGAACAACAGTGTTGTTCCTCGAGGCAAAGTTGTTCCTCGAATTAAGAAAGGCGAAAGAATGGATGAGATGATTGTGATAGTGGGTATGAATAACTTGAGAAGCAGTGTGAATCGGGTGGTGAGAGATCTGAGGTTCATGCTTGAGGTTGTACGGCAGAAGACAGAGTGCATTACTCAGTTATTGATTATTATTAAAGGAGACCTCCAAGGAGTTCGGGACTCATTGAGGGAGGCCACATACTACACACGCACCAGCTATGATACTTGTTCTTGAATTCATTCACAATGCTTGCACATACAACATCCAATAGCAATCCATTCCAATCATGCACCACTCTAGTGGCATTCATTATCACCTTCCAAGGATATGATAATGTAGAGTTGAGAAGAAGAGCATGAATAATGAATGGTATGATAGCCAAAATTGTGTTGTAAGAGAGACTTGGATTATGTGAATGCTGGGAGTGCATTTGAGAATAGGAAAGAACTGTATGCAAGACTACTTGCATTTAAATGAGAAAGGTTGTAGGCATTTTGAAGAAAATGTTCTCTGAACAAGTGAGTGTTGGTGTAGGGAAACTAGAATTATCAGGGTGGATGGTAGCAAGAGTGTCTTCCTGTGGGAATAGTCCCTTAGAAGAAGGGGGAACGCATGGCGGAATGGTAAATTCCGATTGCTAGATTCTAGCAATCGGAATTTACCGGGAATAATGATAGGTATATGAACACTGACAATGTATTCCTGTTTATTTATACTAATGCCAGGAGTATCCAGAATAAAGCAGATGAATTGGTTGTGTCGATAGCCTCAGCTTGTCAAAAGATTATTGGGATCAGTGAGATATGGTTGACAGAAGTAGCAGGGTATGGCATTTTTTGGCAGGATAAGAGCAAGTGGTGGTGGTGGTGGTGTATTGCTTATGATAAGTGATGAGCTGTGTCCTCTCAGAGTGGGGGATTTGGAGTTCAATAGACTAATGGTTTTGAGAGCTGGTGTGAGGTGAAGGTGGAAAGACAGGATATTTAGTGGAGTGCTTCTATAAGCCAGGGAGCATTAGAAGGTGAAAAACAGGTGATGTTTAGGTAGTTGAGCTTGATGGGAGATTTCAACTATAGCAGCATAAATTGGAAAGAGGAAACAAAGTAGTAATGGAATGGAATTTCAGGAATTAGTGAAACACAAATGACTTAGGCAACATGTAGAATGAACAAGTGGTTCAAGAGTTTCGGATTTAGTCATAGAATCAGATTGAAACAGATGCCATCCCTGTCACTGCAGAGAGTGACCATGTGATCAAGAGCACAATTAAGCATGAAGTGGATTGACAAAGAATATCAAACAGAAACTGCAGGTGAAAAAAGTTATGGAAGAGACATAAGGTGGGGGTGGAGGGCAGATGCATGAGGAATATAAGATTCAGGTCAGGAGAATGACTAGTAGGAAGGCAAAATTTGAATATGAAAAAAAATTGGCCCTAAGATCCAAGGAAATATTATGTTGTGGCCAGTAGGAGGAGGAATGGTGTGGAGTTGTTTAATAATCACTTTGTTGGGGTATTTTATCCCAGAGAGGTAGGTCTTAATACCAGAGGGATGAGGAGGGTTTGAGGTTTAGAAGTGCAAGAGAAGAATACATTTCATATACTGAGTGCTCAGGATGTCAATAAAGCAATGGGAATGGATGGGATTTTGCCAAGGGTTTTGAGTGAATGTGCTGCTAAAGAACTGACAGCTCAGTTGACTTTGCTATCCAATGAAAGTCTGGTTAATGGAAAGAAGGTAAGATTGCATAAGGGTGTTAGTAGTAGATGGGATGTGATGGGAAGTTTTTAACAGTTTGGAGAAATTAGTGAGAGATCACATACAACATTGGGCAGATGAGGGTGATGTTATCTGTGCAAATCAACATGAATTTCTTAAGGGACACCTGTATTTTAGTAATCTGATTGCCTTTTATAACAAAGTAACAGGAGCAGTAGATGAGGGAAAGGTATATACTTCCATCTTTTTGTTATTTATTTATTTTTTTATATTTTACAAAAGGTATGTGACAGGGTGCCAACACAATGAGCTGATATTCAAATTACAGTACATGAGTTTTGTACTTGTCAGGTTAGTGAAATGGATTGGGGAGTGACAGTCTGATAGACATCAGTTGTGTATGAGGGAACAGCATCAAGGAAGCAAAAGATATCCCCAAAATGGTCTCCACCAGGGATCAGTCTTGTCCCCAGCTGTCTTCAATGTTTATATATAACTTATCTTCCATAGAATCTCACAAGTTCATGTATGCTGATGACCTAGCTATCATTAGTCATAAGCCTAATTTTGACAAAGTGGAGCAATCCCTTGACAATAACTTAACACAACTTGAAAAATAATTCAACTCCTGGGTATCTAAGACCTAATCTAGCAAAAACTGCCTCATCTACATTCCACCTGCTCAATTCTGAAGCTGACTGCACACTAAATATTAATTTCTGTAATCAAGTCAAACCATTGAAGATTACCCAAAATATCTAGGAGTCACCCTAGACAGAACTCTTACCTACAGACTGGGGAAATAAGACTGAAGCTAGAAACAATATTATCTCTAAACTGACTGGAACTGGCTAGGGATGCAGAGCCTCCACACTAAGGGTGCTTTGGTCCCCTGAACAGCAGGGTACTGTGCCCCGGTCTGGAGTAGAAGTACTCATGCCAAGTTAATAGATATAAAGCTGAACCAAGCCCTGTACATTATTTCAGGTACTCTGAAATCAACTCCTCTACCATGGCTTCCTGTCCTAGCAAATGTCACCCTACCGGATCTTAGACAACAGACTGCAACTTTGAAAAAAATATGAAAAACTCAAATCTGATTTCTACAACCGATCTCAAATATACTAAACAATCTACCACAAACCCGACTCAAGTTATGTACTCCCTTTTGGTCTGAGGGACAGTTATTGGAAACTCACAACTTTACTCCTGAGGATGAATGGAGGATCATTGGAACAATTCTAACATTACCAATCAATCACTTATTGAAGATCTCTGTTCTGAGCCTCCTATATTTGATCTGCTATGCAAACAGTGGTCCTCCCTAAACAGGATTAGGACAGGCCATGGAAGACGTAAATATCTACTTCATAAATGAAAAATTGCCAATTAGCCATATTGTGAATACTCTGCTCTGCAAACCATGTCTCATATAGTGGAGACCTGTCCAATTTCCCATTTCCTGGGTGGGAAATAGCAGAATTACATCGGGCTACAAAGGGCAGCAGTGCAATGGTTGTCCAATTTAAAACTTGATTTGTAATAGGTATAAATAGTCTATTTTGCTGTATTTGACCATTACAAATAAATAAATCAAAGAAGCAGAAAGTTACAAGTGGGATACCACAATGCTCAGTACTGGGACCTATATTATTTAATTTTTATATCAATGACATTGTCAGTGGATTGCATGGGGATATTCAGTTGTTTGCAGATTATGTGAAGCTGGGAAGGGTTATTAGTAATAGTGCAGATGTGGTAGCTCTGCAAGAGAATTTGAATAAACTGGACAGATGGGCAAATGAATTGGAGTATTAGTTCAATTCAACTAAATGTCAAGTCTTGAAGTTTGAGATACATCAACGGGAGGCTGTATACTCTATTGGAGGAAGTAATCTTGGGGATGATGATTGATAGAAACTTTAAATTCAGGGGACATATTGCAAAAGTGTTGAGGATTGCTGCAATACTGAGAAGGATGATGAGAGATAAGAAGTGCAATTCCATTGTATAAAGCTCTCAACAGATGACCCCTGGATCTACTGTGCTCAGATTTAGGGTTTCTAGGATTTGAAGGGAATAGATTAACTTTGGAAAGAGTACAGAAGTGGATAGCAAAAATGATAGCAGGACTGTACAATGTTAGTTATGAGGATAGACTAAGGGAATGTGGACTACAAATTTTGGTAGACAGAGACATGATATGATTCGGACATTTAAACTGTAATAGGTAGTTACAGGATTGACACTGGGGAGCTCTTTCATGTGGTAGAACAAGGGGAAGGAGTAAGATAAGGGTGAAAGTTGCAAAAGGAAGTTGTGAGCAAGATGGTGAGGAGTGGTTTCCTCAAATAAAGGGTGGTTGAACAGTGGAGTACATTGCCTGATAGGGTGGTGAGAACACAAATGGTGAATGAGTTCAAAGAGTGGTATGATACTGTTGCCTAGGATGGGCCTCCCACAATGAGTCTTATGCTCCATGGAGGTTCCTGGAAGAAAAAAAAATTAGGCTTGTTTTCTTTTTTCCCCTGTTAGCAAAAATAATGTATACTCAGCATGAGACTGCTGTTATCCAAAGATCAGTTTTAAATACCAGAAGAAAAAAGAACAAATATATTTAATCAATTTCAACAAAATATAAAGAGATATCTTACTAAATGCTCACTGAGCACAGGAAGGTGGCTTTCCAAAACTTTCTGAAGAACTTTAGAATAATTCTGAACCCTAAATCAAAAATAAAATTAGAAATCTTGTTATGAGATATTTTTTGTAACTTAAATACAGAATACTAAAACTGTACGGCAATTTCAAAGAACTGGATTTTGGAAATCTAATGACAGTTGTGTATATACATGATTAAAAAAATATATATATCTACCCTATAGATATAAAATGATAAGCCTTTTTATGTAACATTTTTGTGTCACGTTTTTTGTCAATTTATTTGAAATGTTTTGAAACTCAGAGGCTACCCTGAGCGTCGAGTCTTCAAAATTTGAGTCATCAGAATTCAAGGAGAACTGACCTACCAGTCCGGAACTTGGCGGGTTGGGCACCATAGGTGGCGGGGGGCATTTTAAAAAAGATTTGCTTTGCAAAATGTACGTGTCACAGGAGAAGCAGGAAGTGCAAATGAAGATGAAGCCCAAAAATTCAATGATAGTTTCGACTCTTTAATCAAAGAAGAAGGTTATCTACCAGAACAAATATTTAACGTAGATGAAACCGGCTTGCAATGGAAACGCATGCCTAATCGTACGTACATACACCAAGAAGCAAAAAGATGCCAGGATTCAAAGCTTTTAAGGATCAGTTGACTTTGTTGCTTGGTGGGAATGCCGCGGGTTTTAAGCTGAAGCCTTTTCTCATTTATCATTCAAAAAACCCTCGTGCATTTAAGCACATCAACAAGCATACATACTGCCCGTTTACTACTGTTCAACCCCTAAAGCTTGGATGACTCGAGCACTGTTCGAAGACTGGTTCATGAACTGCTTTATTCCTCAGGCTCGTGAATATTGTGTGGAGAGAGGTATCCCTTTCAAGATTTTATTGATTATGGACAATGCCCCTGGCCACCCTCCTCATCTGGACAACCTTCAACATGATGTTAGAGTCATTTTTATGCTACCTAACACAACCACTCTCATTCAACCCATGGATCGGGGTGCTATTTCAGCATTCAAGGTCCTACCTCAGAACGACATTCACACAAGCCATCGAAGCGATAGATTCTGATGCTGATTTATCTTTGCCAGACTTTTGGAAGCAGTACAACATTCTTCAGTGTATCAAGAATATTTCAACCGCATGGGAATGTGTAACAAAGAATTGTATGTCGGGAATTTGGAAAAAGTTATGCAAATACATAAAATGTTATGCAAATACATTTGAAGGATTTGAAAAAGGAGAGGAACTGGAAGTGATTACAGAAAAAATAGTTCAACTTGCAAAAAATCTTAAATTAGAATGTGAAATAGAAGACATATAAGAGTTGCTAGATTGTGAAAATAAAAGAACTTTTGGATGAAGAGTTGATTGAATTGGAAGCACAGAGTGTCAGAAGACAAAGCGAGAGAGAAAGAAGAGAAAGAAGAAGAACCAGAAAAGAAATTCACTGCAAAGAGTTTATCAGATTCTTTTTCGCAACTGAATAAAGCTCTCGCCAGTTTCGAAGAAAACCATTTACTCTGTGATAGAGCTGATAACATTCAACATTGTTGTGACGAGGTAGAGAGAAAAATTATAGAATGTAAAGAAATAATACTCAACCTCATCCATATTAACAACAATCTAAGCTACAGCCTATTGTACCCTCACAGCTCTCTACTATTCAATATTGACGTGCTCGAGATCTCATACGCACGCATGTGCACAATAACACAACGAGAGTTTGTTGTTCTTTTTTGAAACTCTAAGCTAAAATCTCTACAGTTTGTTTGATATGTCTCTTAGTTTTGTTTTTTAAAATACCAGTTCCTTTCTAGTTATGATGGTATTTATTTGATGTGCACCTGAAGTCTAGTTTTAGATGAAACTAGTCGTGCAAATAAAATTTTATTTTAACCTTGATTCAAGTCATTCAATATTACAGAATATGTTATCAAACAGAGTAAATCTTACATTGAACATTATAGATAGATATCAAACAATTTGTGCGCTTTCTATGAATTTGCCTATTAGTCAACTGTAGTTCCCCACAGGATTACTTACGTTTGTATGCTTATTCTAGTCTGCTCAGATGTTCATAGTATTCACCTGTAACATTAAAGGTCATGACTCATGTAATCAAACATTTGTTTTATTATATTCTATAAATGTGTTCTTTAGTTACAAATAAATATTCTTGACAGAAGATACACATAAATGTTATATATATATATATATGCTAAATGCTTTTGAAAATATGCTTGTACATACTTTTCCAATTTGTTCCCATAACAGCCTTGAAGATATTTCTTTCTCTCTACTATTATCACAAAGGCCCAAAAAGCATCGTTTTCATTCAAATTCATTAACAGATTTCCAGCAATATAAGACATACCTAAAGGTCAGAAATAAGTTCTGAAATACAAAATATAGCCATTGTAACAATATAACAACTTCAGTATAATATGCTATGAATAAATTTTGTCTATCAAAACTTTGAATATTGTTAACATTAAGTTACCACACAGATGGCAAAGTTGTGGCATCTGGGAAGCGGGTTGACTTAATCTTCTCAGAAGGGATGATTCAATAAGATTATGTGGAAAGCCTGTCTGAAATGAGCCAAAAATCGAATTCCTAATATTATCAACAGACCTCCATGGAGTCAGGAGACTAAATGTGGGAGGTCCCACTCTCACATGCACAGCTCATTGTACCTCAACTTAAATGCATTCACTGCATTTGCACTTACTACACTCTCAAGCAATGAATTCCAATCACCCACCATTCTCCATGCAAAAAATCTACTACTCAACCTCTTGCTCACACCCACCTTATACAGCTTCTAGGGATGGCCTCTCATTCTCCAAGTATCCAGATATTTTATGAAAAATCCCATCCATGCTAATCTGGTAATTATCCCTTACCAACTTATATGTATCGATCAGGTCTCCCCTCTTCCTTTATCCTCTAGGCTCTGTAATTTGCATTCTCTCAATCTGTCTTCATATTCCACATTCTGTGCACAGTAATCCATATGTGGCTTGATCAAAGTCTTGTACAATGAAATCAAAACATTCTCATTTCTATATGTCAGTGTTCTCTGCGTCATTCCCATAATCTGCTTTGTCGTTCTCAAATTTTTAGCAAAATATCCATGAAATTTCAAATCTATCCATCACAATCCCCAAATCCTTTATCTCTTCCAAAATATCAACACCAATCCTATACTCTGCATCCTGTCTTTGCTTCCCGGATTTTAAAATCAGTTTAATGTTACACTTTTGTAACATTAAACTGACATCCCCCACACACTTGCCCATTCAATCTATTTAGGTCCCAATGCAAAGCTACATCTGCTCTACTTCTCCTAACTTTGCATCATCTGCAAACAACTGTATATCACCATTTAAGCCCTTTCCAATGTCATTTACATACAAATTAAACAACAATGGCACTAAAACAGACCCCTGGGGCATGCCACTAGTGACTTTCCCCTTCTGGGATATCACTCCCCAAAACGCAACTTGTTGATACCTATCCAATAGCCAATCTCCAATCCAATGCATTAATTGGATAGTAGATTAATTAGCATTAATCTACTATCCAATCCTATTTTATCCAATTTCACTACAAGTTTGTCATGTTGTAATCTATCGAAAGCCTTTGTAAAATCTAAATATACTACTATATATGCATCCCTGCTTGTCCAAATGGATTCATCACTTTGTTATAATAAGTAAGCAGATTGAAAAAACACTATCTTCCTTTAGCAAACCATACTGTCCATTAAAAAGAATTCTACTGCAGTTCCACCCAGTTTTGAATCCTTCATCCTCACTAGCTTCTCGAACACCTTGACCACAACTCCAGACAAGCAGATTGGTCTATAATTCGAAGCCTTAGTCTTCTAACCTCCTTTATGAAGCAGAACAATTTTGCCATCTTTCCATTCTTTTGAGACCTGAGCTAACCTAAGACTCATGTTAAAGGTGTTGTGAACTCCCTGAAACATTCCCTCAAGACATGCAGTAATATAACATCAAGTCCTATGGCCTTGTTGACATCAAGTTTACTTAGTTCCTTATATACCTCCTGCTTACTCACCATCAGTGGTTCCCCCCTCATTCCCACTGCTCTCAAGTTCTGCATTATGTTACAATTACAAGGATGGAATACTTTAATGAACTGATCATTTAATACTTCTGCTATATCCTCCTCAATGTTTATCATTCTCCCATTATTACTGACCAACACCATCCTCCCATAATCATTCTTTCTTCTACTGGCCACATATCGAAAAAACTCCCTAGTATTTCTTTTAGTGTCATTTACTAACTGCTGCTTTTATCACACTTTTGCTACCCTTACTAAGCGAGTCACTTTCCTTGCTTGCTCTTTGTACTCCTCACGTAACTGATTATCTCCATTCATCTTGTGTTGCCTCCACAATGCCTTTTTCTTCCAGATTGCATACTTCATTTCTTCAGCCATCCATTTTACACCTACGTTATTTAATCTCCTGATCTTTGGAATACATTCAGTCATTGCTTCTGTCACATAATTCCTAAATAGAGACCAAGCAGCATTGATTTGCTTCCCATGCAATTCCTCATTCCATGATATTGCTGCAAGCTGCCTCCCGAGTTTGATATAATCACTCACCTTATAGTTCTACATATAACTCTTTCTCACAAATTTCTCTCATATGTACCCTCAATGGAATGTAGCAAATATGATAGTACTACGTGATAATATTAGTACCTTTACCTTCCTCCAAATTAGTCAGTTGTTTATATTCCAGTATTGTAAGATCTTATGTTTCAGTCTTCTAAGCATGTTTAACAATGAAGTCTTTTTTCTATACAATTCTGGCAAAAAGCCCCTGCTTTGCAATCCTTTCCTTTCTCATTCTGTTTAACTGACCATATCATCTTAGATTAGCTGTTTGTATACAATCCTGAATACTAACATCAAGGTTCTTCCTGATATTTTGATTTTTACCGTTTCTGCCAATGATGCCATATGTTCACTCACCTAATTTAAAGAAACTTTTAGATCTGTGGTCTGTCTTTGATTAAATGTTTTATTTCTAAACCAAATTTTCAGACCATAAGTTAAAATTGATTTGAATATTGTGTATACAGCTAGTTTAGTGTTTTAACTAATTTCTCTTATTCCCTATATAAATTTATTTAACTGACTTCATAATATACTAGCTTTGGTTATTCTATTGTCTATTTCCATATTTACTTTGCCATCTTCACTACAAAAAGTGCACCTAAATAGCTAAATGTTTTCTAGTTGTAGATTCTTCATATTGAAAATGCAATTTTTATATAATCATGCTAGGTGCCCCCCCCCCCCCCAGTAAAACAATAGGTGCTGGTACACATGCATTGCTAACAGGGAAAAAAGTTGAAAATTAAAATGATAATTGAATTTGTACATCACATGCCATATTTATAACTGAGACACTCTGCTTCCAGTCAGGGAAAGTGATCATACAATCCTGTTCTGGGATTTTGAAATATAGCAAATTTAGTTTAATCCTTTATCCAAGTGTGAGCAAACAAAGTTTGTGCCTGAAAGTATCTTCAGGACTGGGGTAAGGTGGTACAACACCTGTTCTGGGAGGCTGCTAAACATGTGGAATTCTCTGCCAAGAAAGGGTTTATGTTGAACTATAAAGCTGATAATCATGACAGACTGAGGAAGAATCTTGAAGCAGATTCATAGCTTGAGAAGCTACAAGAAAGAATGTTAGCAGTGCATGGAAACTGGTCAGAGATTGTTTGAGAGAAGCAGTATCGGACTGCATACTAAAGGTCAGGAGGATAAACCAAGTAGAAATTAAGTGGAGAAGAAGAGATATAAAATGAGAGCTGCAGAAAGAGAAAACAAAGAAGGGCAACTAGTATAGTAAAAAAAGGCCAAAGTAAATCATGGGAGATCTGCACTGACCCTTATACCTATCATACCTTTCCTTAAACCCACTCATAACTAATTCAGTCAATTTATTTTTGCCATCACTGTTATAAAATGTGAGTTAATTACTAAATCAGGACTTACCTTTGAAAAAGCCCTACTGTTCATCATACAGTATTGTATATATCCATCCCACCTGGTCCTGGATTTTACTTTTAACAGACTTTTCTAGTATTTTATGTTAGATATTAGAATTGATGTAGATAAATAGGTGCTCAGTGTACTGAAAAATATCAATGTGAATACAAGATGTCATCCAGTCTTGGTGACATGTTGGCATGAATGCTATGAATCTGTGCAAGATAACTCATAATACGTCTGATGAAGATGTTCAATCTAAGTTTCAGCTCTGGCAAGGTTCCAAGAGAATAGAAAGATGATATGAGTCCCATTATGTAAAGGTGACTAAGACAGAAGTAGCAAATTACAGACCAAATATTTCAGGAGTAGTGATTAAAACACTAGAAAAGTCTGTTAAAAGTGAAATCCAGTACCAGGTGGGATGGATATATACAATACTCTATGATGGACAGTAGCGCTTTTTCAAAGGTAAGTCCTACCTTACCTTTGAAATCTCCAGCATTGATCCTATAACAACCCCTTACTAACTTACAGGTCTCTATCATATCTCCCTTCTTCCTCATGTCCACCAGACTCTGCAGGTTGCATCTTCTCAATCTTTCCTCATACTCGACATTCCAGAGGTTAGAAACTACCTTAGCCAGTCGCCTCTGGAAACTTTCAAACATCTCTTCATTCTTCTGAAAACCAGGTGACCAAATCTGGGCACAATAGTCCATATGTGGCCTAATCAAAGCCTTATACAATGGAACAAGAATCTCCCTACTTCTACAAGTCAGTGTCCTCTACATCATTCCCAGAAGCCTTTGTGTTGTCTTCACAATTTTGGCTATGAGTCCCCTAAATTTCAGATCCTTATCCACTATCACCCCCAGATCTCTTATTTCCTCCACCTCCAACAATATATCCTCACCAAGCATAAATTCTGCATCCCATCTTTGTTTTCCAAATTTTAAACCTTACATTTTGCAACAATGAACTCCCATTCTCGTGCCCAATCACTCAATTTATTCAAGTCTTATTGTAAGGCCACAACATCTTTTCTACTCTTCATGGTTCGTCCCAATTTTGCATCATCTGCCAAACAACCGAATATCTCCATCCAAATCTTCACCAATATCATTAATATACAAGTTAAACAGTAACAGTCCTAAAACAGACCCCTGAGGCACACCACTAGCAACTTTCCTTTTCCTGGATATCGCTCCCCCATACACAACTTGTTGATACCTATCAAATAGCCAGTCTCCAATCCAATACACCAATCTAACATCCAACTACATCCACTCTAGTTTGACTATCAACTTATCATGCGGTAATCTATCAAAAGCCTTTGTGAAATCTAAGTATATTACTGTGTATCCTTCTCCTCTGTCCAGTCACCTTATTGGAATCAGTAAGTAGATTACTAAAATATGACCTCCCTTTAGCAAATCCATGCTGTCCATCAAAGATAATAGCATTGTTGTCAATTCAATTCTGGATTCCAGTTCTCACAAGCTTCTCCAACAACTTAACCACAATGCCTGACACACAGATAGGCCTAGAGTTTGAGACTTGAGTTATATCACCTCCTTTATGAAGCGGAACAATCTTGCCATCCTTCCACTCCTTAGGAACTTGACCCAGTGCAATACTCGTATTAAAAATAATGTCAAGGCTGGCATAATGGCAACTCACTGGCACATTTCTTCAGAATACGTGGTGATATATTATCAAGTCCCACAGCCTTATTTACATCTTGTTTGCTCAACTCCCCTATACACCTCTTGCTCACCTACAGTCAGTCTCTCCTCCTCATCATCAACTGCTCTCAATCTCTCCATGAAGTCGCATTCACAAGATTGAAAGACCTTTATGAACTGCTCATTAAGTATCTCTGCCACACCTTCTGCATCAGCTGTCTTTATACCATTTTCTCCAATCATCATCCTTCCATAATCATTATTATTATTATTCAGGCCTCCAAGGAGTCAAAAGACTCATCGAGGGAGGTCCTTCCTAAGACAAAGTATGTCAAGACTCATCGAGCGGAGGTCCCCCTCTGAGAAACACAAAGTCTATTATACCACTCTTTAAACTCACTGACCGTTCTCGCTCACACCACTCCATCCGGCAATGCATTCCACGGCTCAACCACCCTCCACACAAAGAAACCACTCCTTACCCTCTTGCTCACAGTTTCCTTTCGTAACTTCCAGGGATGGCCTCTTGTCATCACTCCTTCCCGCTGTTCAACCAAGTGAAAGAACTCCCCAGTGTCAACCCTGTAACCACCTCTCAACAGTTTAAACGTCTCAATCATATCACCTCTCCTTCTTCTATCCACCAAACTCTGCAGTCCACATTCTCTCAGCTGATCCTCATAACTATCCTTGTACAGTCCTGAAACCATCTTTGTATCCTTTCCACAGTTAATTTATCCCCTTCAAATCCTGGGGACCAAATCTGAGAACAATAGTCCAAGTGTGGTCTGATCAGAGACTTATACAACGGAATGATAACCCTCTTATCTCTGCAGGTCAGTGTCCTTCTCATAATAGCAGCAATCCTCTGTGTTACCTTCACCACCTTTGCAATATGTCCCCTAAACTTCAGGTTTCTATCAATCATCAACCCCAATTATTCTTTCTTTTGCTGGCTATATATCGAAAGAACTCTTTAGGATTCTTTTTGGCTTCATTAGCTAACTGCTGTTCATATCTCATTTTAGCTACCCTCACCAACCAAGTCAGCTGCCTTGCCTGGTCTTTGTAGTCCCCATGGAATTGGTTATTTCCACTTCTCTTATACTGCCTCCATAATTCCCTTTTTCTCTGTATCGCATGTTTAATCTCTTTATTCATCCATTTCACACCTATCTTATTTAACCTGTTCACCCTTGGAATACATTTAGGCATTGCATCTACTAGATAGTTTTTGAAAATCCCCCAAGCTGCATTGATCTCTTTTCCAGCTAACTCCTCATTCCATGCTACACCCGCAAGTTGTCACCTGAGCTTTTCATAATCACTCCCCATGTAGTTCCACATATACCCTTTTCTTACAAAGTCCTCACACTGCTGGAAACCACCTAGGTAATCACCTCATGGTCACTCTCACCAATTGGTTGGCGATTTGACACATCATTTATAATCACATCCTCTGATGAGATGACCTTGCAAGGTCACACAAGGAAATCAATCCTTGTGTGACCTCTGTTAAATGCTGTCAGAGGTAGTTATCCTCGAGAAACTCAGTTTCTTTACTTCCAGTTGCTATTTAACAATCCAGTCTATATTGCCCATAACAATCACTCTTTTCTTATTTGATTGGCTAATTTGATTATACATTTCATAGTCACCACAATCCACGTTACCTGGTTTATAACAACATCAAACCAAGTATTTCATTCCATTCACCTCTATCTCACACCATACTGCTTCAAAACCACTGGCACTATTTCCCTCTTGCAGCTCTACTTTGTATGGACATAACTCTTTCTCTATCTTCAACAGCACTCCCTCTCCCTTTTTACCCCTTCTATCCTCATGAAATACATCATACCCTTCCATCTCTATTCCTGTCAGGATGTCATCCTCATGTAACCATGTCTCACTTATTCCAACAATTTTTGGGTGAACAGACTTGATCAGTGCAACCATTTCATCTGCCTTGTTTCTTACATTTCTAGCATTTGTATACAAATACAACAGCTCATTCCTGGATCTACAGCTAGTTCCACTGATACCACTCATTCGATGTGATCTCTCCATGCTCGACTGGGGCCATTTCCCTTTCAGCTTATTCATTTTAGAACCCTCTTCAATTCCAACTGTTTCCTCTTGATCCCAAGTCATCCCATTCCTTTCCTGTCTACATATGCTCTCACATCCTCTTGGAGCATCCACCTTTTTCACACTGTGTACCCCTGTTCAGCCTCCCCATTTCCCTGTTCCTCTTGCACACCCATTCTCTCATTTTCGTTACTCATGCCACTCACTTCCTTATTCATAACCACCTCTTCAATCTCTCCTCTTACTCTCCTGCTCTTCCACATCACTACCCACTACATCTGATTCATTCTCTGTACTCACTTCTCTACCTTCCAACAGCAGTCTCTCTCTCCAAGCGACTCACACCATAACCACTCAAATGCAGTAATCTCTCTTATATAGTTCACTTCATCCCTCAAACTCATTCCACACATTAACAAACCGTACTCCCCTCTCCTCACACATTTCAGCCAACATATCATTCATAATCCTTGCTTTCCGCCTCATCTCACCAGTCATACCTAGGCAACACGCTTACTACCCTTCCTGTCACACTATTCTTTTATCAGTCTAAGCAGCCTCCTGATATCCATTCTGATGTGCTCTTTGTCCTCTGTCAAGTCAATCGTACCTATTAAAACCATCAACTCCTTTGCTCGCTCCCTCCTCATATCCAATGCCTCAATCACTACTCATTTTACAACTTGGAAAACATAACTTGTGCATCCTCTCAGCCAGTACACCTTTAATAATGGAGTCGCCATACAACGCCACTCACTCGTCTTTCGTTAACTCTCTCGTACCTACTTGATTTGTTTTAATCGTTTTCACCCAAATTTTCTTAATTTCACTCTAAATCCATTTCATCTCTTGCCTCGTCCAACCTAATTCAACTTTTGAATCTCGCGTCATATTCTCTCTATCATTCAATCTTTCTAAATTTCGAACTCTCGACCCCCACTTCACGCTTTCGCTCTCATTCATCCTTTTGAGTTTCTGCTCTTTCAGTCTATGCATCCAACTTTCGCTATCATTCATTCTTTCAATTTTTCGCACTTTCGAACCTTGCATCACACTGTTTCCAGTTTCATGCATTCTTTTGATTTTTCCCGCTTTCGTACCTTTCGTCACGCTACTTCCATTTCGTCACGCTACTCAATTTCATTGCCTTCCACCACATTTGCCTCGCTTTCATTCTTTTTACCATCCATTACAGTTTTCAAATCCCTTGTTTTCTTTTTCAATGACTTTTCAACAATTTTTTGCCTTTCTTTCACACCATCCTTCTCTTTCAAACAAGCACTCGTTCTTCCTGTGACATTCTCGCTACTAACACTTTCTACCATCAAATTCATATTAGTACTCATCAAATCCTCGTTTAGCTCACACTTTGCCCCCTCCCCCTTTCCATCCACCCTAAATGTTCACAAATCATCTATGTAATCAAAAGAATACATGTAGCACACCTTGAACTTCATGAAAAGACTGAAGTCTAAGTGAAAGTCATGCAATGACAAAGCTACCACCATCTTTCCTCTGCCGGTTACTACTCTGTCTAATAACAACAAATTTGTAATTAAGTTTAGGCAAATATCCCACACACTAATAATACTAGTGGTGCACAACTTTTATAGAAGCTCTTATTCAAACAATCACTCATATACAATTAATTATTTCAAGAATAACATCTGAATCCGGAGCTCTTCTTATACACTGCAGCTATGGTTGTCTCACCAAAAAAAGGCTTTATGCTGTTTAACAAATCGAACGATGATATTGGCTTATTATTATTATATAACAGCTCCAGGGGAGTACAAAGACTCATTGAGAGAGGGCACCTACTCTACAGTTCTCTGTCTACACCATCATTCTACACCAATGCCATCTATCGCCGACCATCAGCACTATTATTTTCACAGACAACTACAAACATCTATACCCACGGCGAGATTCGAACCTGCAGCCTTTTGGCTGGAGAGTGGATACACTAACCGCTACCAACCAAGCCCACATGGAGGAAGGAGTTTTTTTCCGCCCAGAAACTCGGGTTTTTTGTCCCTCAAAATAGGTAAACCAATTCCCTGAAAACAGACATCTATAGTCATAAAAATTGCCCCCCCCCCCAATGCCAGACTCTGTGACAAGCCAGTTTGGGTACTTGCACCAAGTGGGATAAAACCCTATAAAGAGAAAGATGATGACGGGATCCTGAAACAGCTTTACACTTTCACAGCCCCATAAATGGATTTCATTTCTAATCATATTTCATATTTTTATATTTCTAATCCTGAGGCCTTTACATTAGTTCTTTTTCATACTCCAGTTTTTAAATTGTAGATTTTTAGGCTTTTAATGTATTTAATCTTTCAGGTTTTATGTTGTTAATTATTATTAGCATTACGTCATTCATTAGGAAATTTATTTTTCATTCCATATTATCTTCTAATCATATTTTTATTCTTTCAGATTCTTTTACTTATATTTCAGGTTTTAAATTTTTTAAAGTTTCAATGGAGTTCTATCAGACTATTTAACTTATCAATAAATCATTCATCATCATCATCTATGTTTACAGAAGTTTATTTGAAGTCTATGTAGACTTCAATTCCAAACACTGTATTTTGCAAAAACATGTTTTAATCCAAGGTACTCCATAAAAATAAGCTCTCCTGATTTATGTTGATAATTTTGAGTCATGAAAATAAGAGAATGAGCAACATGCTATGACAAAAAAAAAAAAAAACTTAATATATATGGCAAATAATTAAATTTAACCAAACAAAGGCCTATCAAAATTTGTAAGCTTATTTTGCTATATATAAGACTAATTTGTATTAGTTCTTATATATATGGCAATCTAGTCAAAGCGCCTAGTTGCATACTTCTTTCCAATATAAGACTGAAATAACATTGGAGGCAATCTTTTTGGGACCAAAACGTTTACTATCTGATGGCATGAAATGTGTGTGTGTTAGACATCACTATTGTGCAACAGTCAAATACATCATAAAAACAGTACTAGTTTCTTTTATGAGATAGAATTTCTCAGATGTTCCAAAATCTAAAAAAAAAAAAAAAATTCATGTCCCATACTACATCTCAGTCATTAAAGATATTTTGCAATTGACAATGTTGATTTATTTCTGAATTATATATATGGTTTTATCTTCTGTAATGATTTCTCAATGTGATTTGTCCTCAATGATAATCTTAATCTGCTCCTAATGTATTTCGATTTCTTATCCTCTTCTGTGGTTGGGGTTTTCAGTATGTAGTTATGCAGTAAAGATGTACACCTTAACGTTTAGTGAGCATGATCTCATATCCCAAATTACATCTTAATGGCTTTATTTGGAGATACAAAACACACTCCTTTTCTCAGCCAGCATTTTTGAAAATGTTTAAAATACATACAAATTGATTGTATCATTTTTTTATTATTCTACTCGGTGATGAACTATGGAAATTTTAACAAAGGGCTTGCATCGTTGAGGGGAAAAAAACTGTATTTCACACAAAAGCTTTTATTAATACAGCTTGTGTACAAATTCCAATCAAAAAGTATGAGGGGACAATCAACCTGCAAAGGATATCATTTTTAAACAAATATTTCATGATCAAAAAACATGAAATATTTGCACACAATCAATCAACTGTGTTAATTTATCTTACATAAGAAAAAAATTTTTTAACTATCAAAATATAATAAGAATGAAATCTTTTATAATCTTTTATAAAACATTTGATTGGCAGGGCCGCACCGTGCAGTTGTGCCCTGCACAAGAGTGCTTGAAGATGAGGGGCGCCATTTCACCATGGGAAATAATAAAAAAAATATATAAATTTTCTTATTCTTGAATTATATCGTACTATATAAATTACAAAATTACAAATTATAGTTCATGCAATAAAAATGAAATTTAAAATCAGTCAAATCCTTATGAATTTTTAATAATCTAACAATATTTTTAACTTAATATTATCTTTATTATAATTTGTTTGAAGTGAAATGCTATCAATATTACCACAGATTTTATTTTACAGAGTAAGCATCAACTCAGCGAAAATTGTATAAATATTCTCGATTGTTTATTATAATTTTAGTGGAAATTATTAGTTTAAGACAGACCGTGAATTCATTCTTATGCTGTGCTTTGCCCTTTGTGGATGTGTGATTGTAACTGAAACAGTGACATCGTTCTGCAAATTTGGAAGGTAAGAAATTATAACATAACATAAAATAAAAGTAATTTTTGTTTATATGTATATATATATTCTGTTCTATTTATATATTAACGAAATTAACATTTTTTAAAGTTTTTATTATTAAAAATTTCTTATTAATGAATTTTAGTGATTACAATGTTCTACTATTGTTAAATAAAATTTATTTTTATGTATGCGTATAAACTGTTTTGTACTTTTAACAAAGTAAAATTTTTTGCAAAAATTTTTCATGGAAACTTATTTTATGGGGGTGCTGAACAGTTTTGCACAAGGACGCCTCCTACCCACGGCATGGCACTGTTGATTGGCTACTGGTTTTACCATATGATTGGCTACCAGAAGGGAGAAGGGTAAAGATAGTGCATGGGCTTATTTTATTTTCAAACTTGGGCACATTTGTTATAGAGGAGTCAAAACAATAATTCCAAATAATCTATACACTGTCGAATAGACTAATTTTTGTTAGGTTACAGTATGAGTTTGTTGCTTAATGTTTAAAAAAAAAATTTTTTTTCTTTGAAAAAATAAAAAAGTAAACAAGAAGAACAAGGAACTCGTAAATTTGAGAAAAATTTAACAAAGGGCTCGCACGAGCCCCCTATAGCTCACCACTGATTCTACTGTATATTGGCTAAATAACACTGCATAAGGAAAAGTGTAATAAAAACAGCAAATGTCTGATAACCATAACTGTTTTTTAAGTACCACTACATTTAGTTAACTAGGAAGAAAATAAGTTGCTGGTTTAACACAAACTGGAATTAAAAACAGCAACACTAATTATACTTTTTGATAGGCCTCTGTGCTGCAACCAAACATCATACCTGAAAAATTTTCATAACAGAAGCTATTACCTTGACAGTAACTATTACTGGGATTGTATCTACAATACAGTGCTAATATCCTGAAAAGTGATGCACGTCCCTCATTACCTTCAGGAGTTCCCATCAGAAATTTTCGGTGAGTGGGGAATGTTCTATCTATATGCAGAACAAAGCAGAAATGTTTTGAAAATTATAGTGAATTACAGCCAATTATACAATGGAATATGACAATATAATTTTCTTTCAAAAAAATTAAAAATGTTCTTAAATATTTATTTAGCACATTACTCTTATTCCTTTCCAATTTTTCATATTCATATTTTTTTAAACAATTGTTGTGTGTCAAAGATTAACCAGGAAGAGATCTCATGTATACCATAAGAAATGAGAGATATGACAATGTCCAATCCTCACATTTCCCATACTGAACCCTTTTCTATGTATCCACCTGTATACTGTATGAATGAGAATGGCTGATAATCTGAGACTTAGCCTTCCAAACTATATCCCAATTCACACTCATTGAGGCATTTCCCAGATTAAACCATGCTGTTTTCATCAGAAGATGAAAACAGCATGGTTTCAGTTTTCAGTAAGAAGTCCATTATTTGAACCTCGTAATCAACAGAAAAAACTTGCATCATTTGAAAAAGTAGTGAAACTAGCAAACCAATTAAAGAAATACCATGTTGACATAACCGGAGTTACTGAGACCAGACACATCAAACAGGTGAGATACTGCTAATTAACTGTAAGATGATACATTAAGGCAACATAAATCTTAGCCCACAGAAGGCAAGAAAGAAGCAGGGGACTTTTTTTTTTTTTTAAAGTTATTAGAGAAATAAGCAGACAAAGAAAAAGCTCGGCTTTTGTTAGAGAACTAAACAGTAGAAAAGAAAAGGAAATGAATTTCAGAAATATCTTAGCAAAATTTGAAGAAGAGAACAAAGCAAATAATAATAGGCACTCACTGGATTTTGGGACATACACCAGTTGTTACTAACATCATAATCTAATATAAAGATGAGAACAAATTTTTATGCAGAGAAAACACAAAGGCAATAAAAGACTAGGCCGCTGATTCCATCCTCAGTGATATCTTGATAGCGAGACTGGTTCAGGTTACAAAGAATATAGGAGATTTGAAATAGAAATGACCATTTAATTTTGAGCAGAATTAAAATGAATATTACAGTGAAAGGAAATACTCATGAAAGTTTTAAAATGGAAGTTGAGCAGTGATTCTGAGGTGAACTAGAACTTCAAATATACAAATGTATTATCATCATCATCAAATTCCTGCCATGTACCCACAAGAGGTGTACAGGATATGATAGTACTACATGAAAAAATTATATCATTACTAACTTCCTATGTACAATTTTACTCCAAATCAGTCTGTTACTTGTCAAGACTCCAACATTATCAGATCTTATATTTCTATCGTCTAAGGCACTTTGTACTGTATCAATCCACCTATATCTTGGTCTTCCTCTGGGTCGTTTTGCTGCCAACCTGGCAGAGAACATTTGTTTCGCTAATCTTTCCTCGCCCATTCTGTTTAGGTGACCATACCACCTGAGATTAGCTCTGCTAACGCATTCTGGATGCTGACAATGTCAAGTTCTTTCCTAATATCCTCATTTTTAATATGATATTGCCATTGATGCCATCTGTTCACGCCTATAATCTTTCTCAGAACTCTCATATCTGCGGTCTCTAGTCTTTGGTCAAGTGTTTTACTTCTGACCCAGCTCTCAGATCCATAAGTTAAAACTGGTTTGAACACTGTCTTGTATACAGCTAATTTAGTGTTCTGACTAATTTCTCTCTTATTCCATATGAATTTATTCAATTGACTTCCCACCATACCAGCTTTGCTGATTCTGTTGTCTATTTTTATATTTAATTTACCATCTTTACTAAAAATCGTGCCTAAGTAGCTGAAATGTTTTACTTGTTCCACAGGTTCTCCATTCACAATGGAGTTGACATGCAGTTGGGGTGCTTAAGGGTCAGAGCTGTATAACTGAGAGGAGACCTCCACATAGCCTTTAAAAGAATGCAGAGAACCGACCAGGGCTTCTGACCTAATGTCCAATCCTCACCTTCTCATGGTGCACCCTGTTGGGTATCTACTTGGATACTGAACGAACAAGGATGGGCTGGCAATTTGGGATTTAGCCGACCAAATTGTATTCTTATTAGTTAAACCAAAATAAAAAATGATGGTACAAATGTATTATTGAAGGAAAAAGTTAAGGAGGTTGAAAACACAAACCTAACCTTAGAAACTGAGTGGCAAAATCCAAAATAAACATTTTTTGATACAGTAAAGGAGGGAACTGGTGAAGCTATTTGGTCACACACAAAGTTAAAAAGCTAGTCCTAGAAAAGAAAAAATTGTACTGAAAGGTCCTGTCAAGTAACCCAGCATATGCACTTTTATACATAATAATGCTATGTGTAAATATAGCTAAAAAGTCATGGAAAGGATATAACAAATAAATACCTAGAAAGTAGTAAAGCATTTTTGTGATCACTTCTAATTCATTAAAAACAATGAATTAGAAGTGATCACAGTGATGTAAAAAAGAGTTAAGGGTATTCTGGATGCCTGGATTAATTACCGTATTTGCCTGCGTATAGGACGCACCCCCTTTTTTGTACACATTTTTTAGGAAAAAAACTATATCAATGAATATTATAATGAATTTACAGTATTTCAAATATAAAGTAATAAGTAGGTCTAGTTTCAACAAATACCTAATCTAACTAGGAAAGAGTACCCACCTTTTAATCATCAAAACCCAGAAATTCATCTCCAGAGCTAAATGAAAAGACACTTGAAACCTCTTCTGAATCAGAATCAAAGTTCTCATACAACAAAAATTGTCCTCTGTACCATCCAGTGCATTACTAATTCCACACTTCTTAAAAATGATTTAAGCACTGTCTCAGTTTTCACAGCATCCCATGAAGCTTTGACCCACTCACAAACTTGCGAAATGCTAGGCTTCTTCCTGATGGCATAACCTCAAAATCTGAAGACTGCATCCAGCTGTTCCACTTCTCCTTCATAAATCCCTTAAATGGTTTAATACAGACATCTAAAGGTTGATGTCTGTATTAAAGGCTGACTAGTTAGACCTCCTGGAATTACAGCTAACCGAGTTTTCAATTCCTTGAGTTTATTTGTAACATCATCTGTTCTGTGAGAACGAAACTGATCCCATACTAGCATGGCAGGCTTCTTCAACAGTCCACCAGGGTGCCTAGACCAAATTTTATCTATCCATAACTTCATTCCTCCTCCATCCATCCAGCCTTTTGTGTGAACATGTACAAACACTCCTTTAAGCAGTTTTTCTTTGGGTAGCGTCTTCCTTTTAAAAATCAATAGATAGTGGCAACAATTTTGTCCCATCAGCACAGCAGGATAAAACAACTGTGTAGTGAGTTTTTCGTGCCCCGAAGTTTTAATAGTAACACTTTTAGTGCCCTTGGAATCTACAGTTTTGTTCGAGAGCACATCAAAAGTCAGTGGAACCTCATCCATGTTTCCTATTTGCATAAGTTCAAAATTTTCTCGTTTCCTTGAGTTAATGACGAATCGATGAAATTCAACCATTTTTTCTTCATATTCAGCTGGCATATTTTGTGATATTTTTGTTTTAGTTCGCATACATAGCTGGTTTCTCTTCATGAATCTTGAACATCATGATGTTGATCCAGTAAAGTTGGCAATCCCTCTGTTAGTGGCTATCGCTTTCGCTTGATGAATAATAATTTTTGTAGACACTGAAAGTCCCGCTTTTCTGTGGTCTAAAATCCAAGTATTCAGTTCTGCCTCAAGTTCTGGCCATTTTGCAGTTCCACTTCATAGGTTATGTTTACTGCGAGTTGCTTTTTTTAAATCCTCTTCCTAATTCTGCCAAGTTCTTGTCATTTTCTCAGTTGGGGTGGTCCGAAATGCCTCTCTGCAGCCCTATTTCCATGTTCTTTAGCATACGCAATCACGCATAGCTTGTATGCAATATTGTAACAATGCTGACATTTTTCAGCCATAATTTGCCAAGAAATTTAGAGAAGATTTAACGGCAGAAATTTATCACCGTTCACAACTGCGACAACAATTGGAAAGTTTAAACGAACAGGACACAGCTGTGATCGTCGATGACAGCACATCCACTGAACTCTACATCAGTGTTTCTCAAAGTGTGGTAGACATACCCCCGGGGGGTACGTGAAAGGTCTTCAGGGAGTCCGTGGCAATTTTCAGCTATGCATCATTAACACATAGAATAAAATTCAATGTATCCGTGAAGTTCGAGATTATAAAACATTCCTATTGTATCACTGAATAACATACGGAGACATCTGCAGGCTGTGCAATATGTTTCTCAACAAACAGTGCAATTAGAGACAACTGGGATAAAAATGGCACTAACTAATGAATTGCATGTCCCCCTCCCACAGAAAATGCCGTATGACTCGAGCAAAACCATATGTTGCCGTTGCAACATATGGTTTTGCTCGAACCATAGTTCACTCAAACAAAAACCATATGTTGCCGGTGCAACATATGGTTTTGTTTGAGTGAACGTGTTAAAACGAAGAAACATATAGTGAATGTGTTTCAGATATTATATAAGGAATTCGGTTGAAAAGAATTAGCATTTCAACTCGACTGTTGGCTTGTCTTTGTCATTTAGTAGCACGATCTTTTGTTAATACCGCACCAATCATATGAACGCGGATGTCTGAAGTGTGAGAAATACTGCTCTACGTAACTGAAATGCACTCCCACACACCGCAAGGAAGCAATAAAGAAATCGTGTAACTCGGAACAGAGAAAATTTCCAGAAATGAAAATAATAAAAAAACTGAGTATCGGCGTATAAGACGCATCCTGTTTTTCAGACCTATTTTCAAAGAAAAAAAAGTGTATCTTATACGCCGGCAAATACGGTAGTTCAAAAAAGCAGTAAACTAAATTAGCAATGACAGAAAAGTGGTTGAAAATATTATTTGTCACCTCCAGGAGTCCAAAGACTCATCGAGGGAAGGCATCTGCTCTACAACTCTGTTTCCACCACTCACAATCCACCAACTGACCGCAACTACACCAACGCCATCTATTGCCTACCACCACCACCACCAGTAAACATCCATGCCCATGATGGGATTCGAACCCGCAGCCAAAAGGCTGTGGGAGCGGATACGTTAACCACTTGGCCAGCCAGGCTGGCCAAGAAAGAAATGTAGTGATAAGTATCAAACATAAAAGAAACTGTTTGCAATCTAAAATGTAGCCAGAAGATGTGATATTTGATCAGAAATGCTTAAATATGGAAATAAAAGTTTTACAGCTGTGGCACTGCATAATTTAGAAGGAATGGTTAGGTCAGAAGGCTGAATTTTGGATGAGGAACAGCACTCTTACAGTGATTATTTAAAAAAAAAAATCATTAGCATTAAAGAATGAAAAGGAGCATCAATTTAAGTTGGTATGGGAGAAGAAATGTAGCAAAACTGGTAGGCGTATGATGGCAGGAAAAGGACTACTAAATGCATCCATCCATAGAAGATCAATATGTAACATTTGACAATACTGGAAGAGACTTGATAAATAACAGGTTAATTTATCGTTAACAGGAATATAGTATTATGATAGTATTCTGAATGACTAAACATACACAAGTAACCATAGTAATAAGATTTTTTTAATAAGTAAATATTTCGTCCTAAGTATCAGAGGACATCGTCAGTACAGTTAATTCAAACAATACTAGGAATCACATACAGTTAGGAGGCATACTTACAATGGAATCCCTCTATGTGTGTAGTGGCATTTTATAGAATTAAATTAAAATATATCTGGAGGGGGAAAAAAAAGATTACAGTAAAATGAGATAACATATATAAATTATTTCACACAATTTAGGATGACAATTTCCCAGACTTTAGGGATAGTAAGAACGTCATTACAGTTCAAATTGGGTCTTGATGTAGTGCTTCAGCACTTTTTTTATATAAACATTCATGTTTATACAGGGTGGTTCAAAATTCCATGTACAAACTTTGAGGGAAGGTAGAGAACATCAAAATCAACCATATTCACATAGGAAAGCATGACTGGAAATGTCACCCGAAAGTGATAGGTAGCACTGTGAACAGTGTGAGCAATTGGGGCTTCCTCATTCAAGCTCTCAACGTCATACGAAGAACATGTGTCGTTTTACGAATGCTGAGATGGCAGATGTGCACCTCATTTACCATATTATGCATCCAACTACTATTGAACTGTTCAGTTACACCTAATAAAGTTTTTTACACTACTTACTGCCTTGTGTTATTTCTGTATCTTTGTGTCTGTGTTAGTACCTTCCAGTGGCATTTCTGGTCATGCTTTCCTATGTGAATATGGTTGATTTTGATGTTCTCTATCTCCCCTCAAAGTTTGTACGTGAAATTTTGAACTACCCTGTATAGAGTTATGTAGAAGTTTAGTATTTTTCCAATGGATCCTATGGTTTGGGTTTTCAATTCAGTGTTGTGCGAGGCCAGATTTCTGGGGTTTGATAAGACGGATATGGTATTGATGTTCTGAAATGTGTTTGCTAATGCGTCTACACAAGATTTTGTTTGAATTTAAGGAATGCTTTCTTGACAGATTCTTCAGACATATGGGATATAACATTATATAATTCAGGAGTTGTTCTTTGAATAATGCTGTCTAAACTACTGATAAAGATATTAACTTCAGCCAAGTCACGTTTTGCATTGGAGCTGGTTTAAAAGCAAGCCTTTTTGCATGTAAATAAATGCTGTGAACATTGGCGATTTCATGGTTTCTTTAATTCTGACAAACTATGAAATAAGATCAAAGTCATGCAGTTTTTGAGAAATGTCACTTTAGTCTGTAACATTGCAAGCTTTAAATGCAACTTACTGAAAAAATAAAATCTATTCATGTAAAAAATCTACTCTTCACACTCCTGTTCACCACACTCTTATATAACTTCCAGGGATGCCTTCTGGTTTTTCCCTGCTTACCTTCTACTCTTTTTATAATCCCCATTTGATTAATCTGATAAAATCTCCTCACTAACCTAAATGTCTATCATATCACTTTTTCTTCCTATCCACCACCACATTCCTTCAATCTCTCTCCATAACCAACATTCCAGAGTCTGAGTCCTCTTCAATGTTTCCACGTAATAATGAAAACCAGGTGACCAAAATCTGAGCACAACAGTTTAAGTGTGGTCTGACCAGTGCTTTATACTGGTGGCACATTTTTTCAGGGTGCTTAAGGGTCAAAGTATAACTGTCAAAGTATAACTGGGAGGAGATCTCCACGTAGCCTTTTAAGGAATGTGGAGAACCAACCAAGGGTTCTGACCTAATGTCCAATCTTCACACCTTCTCCTGGTGTACCCTGTTAGGTATCTACCTGGATACTGAATGAATGAGGATGGGCTGGTAATTTGGGATTTAGCCAATCAAATTGTATTTTTATTGGCTTAAATCACAATATAAAATGATGGTACAACATGACAGAATTTCATGCGGGCTGAGGTGTTGCCAGGTTAAACAGGGAGAAAAGCGACAAGTCAGCTACTGGAACAAATCCTGAAACAAACTCCAACTCAACATCAGAGTTCAAGATCAGTACTCTCAACATAAGAAGCCTGAATGGCAAAGAAATGGAGCTAGCTAAGGAATTAGATAAGTACCAGATCGACATAATAGGGGTGACCGAAAAAAAAAAGACAAAATCTGATGAGATTTTTCTGACCAATAAATACAAAATGTTATATTCAGGCAATGACAGTCAAGGAAAAGATGGAGCAACTATAGTATTCAATACTAAATATGAGGCTAATCTTCACGAATGGCAGGCAATATCAAGTAGTGATGTGGACAAATATCAGAATGGGGAACAAGACAATGAGACTTATTTGTGCCTATGGTCTTAGTAGAACCTTCTGGTCTCACAGAAGGTTCTACTAAGGTAGAAGTGGAGGAATTTTTTGATGGTTTAGAAAAAGCAACTGACACAATGAAAAAGGAAAAGTTGGTCCTTGTTGGGAATCTAAATAGCAGAGTAGGAAATGATTGTCAGACATAAAAAAATAATTTGGGAAAATTTGGAGAAAAGAGAAATTAATAATAATGGCAAATACCCATTGGATTTCTGCTCAGGACATGGACTGGTTATTACTAACACAATGTTCCACCATAAAAATGTACACAAATTTACATGGAGAGAAAAGGCAAAGAATAAGAAAAGTCTCATTGACTATGTTGATAATGATGTTTTCTCAATGATGCAGGACATTACAGGTGTACACAGGATTTGAAATTGGAAGTGATCACTTCCAATTTAGTCTTGAGGAGGATAAAACTGAATTCCATATTGAAAAGAAGAACATGTAAAAAAGTTTTAAAGTGAATAAAAGTTGAGCTGCTCTCAGATGTGAGAGCAGCTCAACATGTGTATTTTAGTCTACAGTTAATGAACTGTAGACTAAAATACACAAATATTATTCAACAAAAATGAAAGAGTTTGAGAACAGTAACCAATAACCTTAGAGATTCAGTGACAAATCCTGAAGAGAACATTGGCTGATTCAGCCAGAGAGAAATTGGCGAGGTTGTCTGCAAGGATAGAAAAATCAGAACTCCACGGTGGACACAGGAATTTAAAGAGACAGTGAAGGAAAAGAAGAAAGCATATCAAACATTCCTAGCAAATAAGTTAGCTCGTGTTCTTAGAGAATACAGAGACAAATGTAAGAAAGATAAACACTGTGTAAAACTAGTCATGGGAAGTTCTTACCAAAGTCTTCCCATAAATATCAAGGTAGCAAGATATTCTGGAGATTGTTGAAAAAGCTCAAAAATGGAAGACAGAGTGCTGTAAAAGGAATTAGAGATGATAAAGGTTAAACGAAAACTGGAAAAAAAAAAACCATGATGTATGGAGTAATTACTGAAAAATTGTAAATAAAACAATCAGTAACAGCACAGTGGTAAAAAAAAAAAAAAACACTCAACAGGCATGCAATCAATAACACATATCCATACTTGAAGTAGAAAAAGACATAAGCCTGAAATATGGAAAGGCAGAGGGACGTCACGTTGCCATCTTCTTGAATGGCAACGTGACATTTGCCGAAATATTCGGAAAGTATATATTAAAGTTTATTTAATTTATATTTCTAGTGTACGCTGTCAATTCCTTAATTATTAGTTATCATGTTTAACCAGCGTATAAGCCTCTCAACAAGAATTTGTTTAGGATGTCGGGTATTGGCCATTTGGTTTAATGTTCAGTCCATTTTTGTTTATAATTGTTAAGTTTTTCTTCTAATGATTTTATTTTTAGATATTTTAAAATGTCTTTGTTCCTTTTTTGATCTAATAATGTGTGTTTTGCAGTTCTTCGCATAAATCTCATTTCACTTATTTTCATTCTTTGTTCATCTTGTTTGTTTATTGCCCAAATTTCACTACCATATAATAATGTGGGCACTTTTACAGTATCGTATATTTTCAAGTGAATTTCTTTTTGTACTATATTTGGGTTGAGTGTTCTATTTATCAGGCCTATAATCTGTAAAAATTTTGAAGTTTTAATTTTGTCTTTTTCTCCTTCATATGATATTTCACATCCAAGATAACTGAAAGTATTTATCTGTTCTATTATTTTATTATTAATAACAATTTTGCTTCCAACTGGAGTTTGTCCACAAAATGTCATCGTTTTAGTTTTATCTATGGAAATTTTCATTCCAAACTGTTCGCCTATAATGTTTAAATTATATACAGCAATCCCTCGATTAATGCGACCAATGTGTTCCTTAAAACGGGCATTAATAGAAAATGCACTAATTGAATATAATAACCT
This sequence comes from Typopeltis vanoorti, assembly GCF_054136105.1. Taxonomy (NCBI): domain Eukaryota; kingdom Metazoa; phylum Arthropoda; class Arachnida; order Uropygi; family Thelyphonidae; genus Typopeltis; species Typopeltis vanoorti. The sequence goes on along the minus strand of NC_143573.1, from coordinate 66,017,348 downwards.
ATCGGAAGAAGTATAATTCATTCCTTAAATTTCTTTTTTGAACCTTAATTTTTTTATAAAAGAATTAAGGTATGTCTCAGAGCCTAGTTAAAGGAAAATCATGAAGCTGAAAGACAATAAAACATATTCAGAATATAAATTGTATTATTCTACTTCTTAACAAAGAATTGAGCTAACGTAGTTTGGCGGGCTTTTTTTTTTTTTCCATACAACTGACAGTATGGCCCTATTGCCTCTTCTGCAAATTTTACTGCTTCTCTCTTCATCAGGGTCAGCCTCTAAGCATTGCTGTTTAAAAACTTCGATTGTACGAAAAATATTTTCAAATTATTTCTGTGAAATCTCTTTTGGCTGACTATCAGTGGTTAAATTTTCTTCATATTTTTCAGGATCTTCCCACTGTGCATCTAAATTTAGCAGGTCGGAATCACTCAGTTCTTCAGAATGAGATTTAATTAAGTCTTGTACGTTATCGTTGAAGGGGACAAAGAAATAAAAGACGTACGAATTGTTCACCAACACGCGAAATCACTTGCTTTATAGATATAATTTCCCAAATGTTATACAAGCAAAATAGTTACCACTTTAAAAACTACAATTATCATAAAAGAGAAGTTAATTTTCTGACGAGTAATAACAAACAACTCATCCCAGAAGATGATTTGATTATCCTATTATCACTTGCTTTATAGATATAATTTCCCAAATGTTATACAAGCAAAATAGTTACCACTTTAAAAACTACAATTATCATAAAAGAGAAGTTAATTTTCTGACGAGTAATAACAAACAACTCATCCCAGAAGATGATTTGATTATCCTATTATCGGAATGGATTCTCCTTTTTGTGACATACACAGAAGTGTTGAAGGGTCTCGAATCTGTGGGCGTACTATAGCAGACGACATAAATTTTGGCAGTAAAAATTTGGAACATAATGTAATATGCCATTAAAAATAACTTTGTAAAATGTTTTAAATCAGTAACTAAATTATTTCATTCTGGTGAGTGATTTTTAAAAATAGTTCGCCATAAAAATGTATAGATCAAAAATTTTTAAAATCTGTAACATTTATTTTTAAGATTTATATAGGTGCACTAATCGAATTTAAGTAGCGAAAAAAATGATGCACTTATCAAGGGATTACTGTATTGCTCTTTGTAAATTGTCTTCCTTATCTGATATTATTACCTGATCATCTGCGAATAATAGTGTATTTATTTTGTTATTTCAAGAAATTTCTATACCTTGATTGTTTAAGGTGTTCCACTGTATTAATATTTCATTAATGTAAATATTGAAAAGTGTTGGAGACAAAGATCATCCCTGTCTTACTCCTTGGTTTATAGATGTTTTTCAGACAACTTTTCATTTATTTTTATTTCATTATCTTTATATATATTCAATATTGCATGTAATAAAATATTAGCTATATTTATTCTTTGTAATATATGAAACAGTATATATCTTTTTACTTTGTCAAATGCTTTTTCGTAATCTATAAACAAAATACGAGTTTCCAAATTAAATTCTCTTCTTTTTTCTATAAGTAGTTTTAAACAGAAAGCTGCATCAATTATAGAGCAGCCTTTTCTAAATCCATTTTGACATTCTAATAATATTTTGTCACTGTTATATTTTCAGTTTTTCATTAAGTATTCTGCTATATATTTTGTAGCATGCATTCAATAAATTAATAACTAATTTATTATTTTATTGAATTAGCAGGTTTAGTTTTAATTCTCTGTAATTAAAATTTAGTTTTCCTCTGTAATTAGCAGGTTTTGTTTTATTCCCTTTTTTAAATATACGTATTAACTATGCTTGTATTCCATTCTATTGGTATTTGTCCATTTATATATATTTTATTTAAAAATTTTAGTAATCGTTGATGAAATTTTTTTCCAGCAAATTTATACAGTTCGGAGTTTGTCCCATCTTCTCCTGCTGATTTGCCATTTCTTATTTTATTTAGGTTGTCCTTTAATTCTTTCATTGTTATCATTTAAGGTATTTTGTAAGTTTCTGGTGTAATTATTTTTGATGCCAGTATTATCCGCCTAAAGATCTGTAAAGTAATCCAAGAATTCTTTTACATCTATTTCACAATTTATATTTGCAGTTTCTTTTATATCTGCATTCATGTGTTTTAGTGTTTTGTATGCACTGGGTCTTATTTTGTATGTCATTTTCTAGATATGATACAAATTTTTCCCAGCTTTCTCTATGTGTCTTTCTAGTTTCTCTTTTGGCTATTGCTCTTCTTTTTTTATTTTCAATATCATCTTCTTGTTTTTTGCTTCTTGACTATCTTTGAAAAGCCAGCTTTTTATTTTCAATTGTTTTTATTTCATTGTCCCATATATGTAATTTTTTTATTTGTATGATATTTTTTTTATTTGTATGATATTTTTTTGTGTGTTCCTAGACTTTCATATGCTGCTGATGCAATAATTTCTTTTATATTATTCCATTCTTTCTAAATGTCTTCATTTTCTTGTATTTTTTCTAAGTAGTTATTAATCCTCTGTTGGTATAACTGTCTTATACTTGAATCATTTAGTAGTCTTACTTTGTAATTAGATCTTGTTTCTCTAGTTTGTTTATTTTTTTTTTTGTATTTTTTGTAGCCAGTTTGGAAATCTTAGTTTTGCCTATACTAAATAATGATCTGTGTCAATTTCTGGCCCTCTTCTAACTCTAACATCTAGGAAGAGGTTTGCTGCTTTTTCATTTGCCATAAAGTAGTCTATTATTGATTTTTGTCTTCTTGCACACCACATATATTTATATATATTTTTATGTTTGTAAAATGTATTCATTATTTTTAAATTATTATATATTGTATAATCAATGAGTTCCTTTCTATTTTTGTATATTATCGTTCTCCAAATTTTTGTATATTATTGTTAATTTTTTTCATTCCTCTTCTGGCATTAAGATCTGCGGCTATAATTATAAAGTCTCTGTTTTATTTAATTTTTCATATATTCCTTGTAACTTTTTGTAAAAGTATTCATATTCCTCTTCTTTTCCTTCTTCAGGAACAAATGTTAAATTTTCTTTATTTAATTTTAATTGCTCTTCTAATATTCTTTCATTCCAGTATGTATAATGAATTATTTTTGCTTTAATTGATTTATGGATCCAAATCATTACACCAGCTTTTGCATGTATTTGTTTGTCCACTCCACTATATACGATATTGTAGTTAGCTGTTTCTTTTGTTCCTTTAAGTTTCTTTTTTGTTTCTGTAAGCACTGCAATTTCTATATTTTCGTCATTTAAAATTTATCTATAGTTGTTTTATAGTTGTTTTTTTTTTAAAGGCTTCTATTTGGTAGAAGCCTTTATATTTCACTACATTTTTCTTTTTCCAAAGTTTCTTAACCTTTTCCAGTTTGCGGTTGTTTCCCATGTTTTCTGTCCAGTAAAAAGGCAAGCCTAGTTAAGACAACTAGGCTTGCCTTTTTTTAGTAGATAGTGTAAACTACAGTTTGAGAGGAAAGAATCGCTCCTCTCCCTTGTCCTCGAATTGCTCTAATAGCACTTGGGGAGGTTGTAAGGAGTAAGAAGTTAGAGAGTGTAGAGGGAAAGAAGACCAATCTCCAGATATGATATACCAAGTGTATATTGTAAGAAGTAAGATCAGGTCTAGCTTGGGTATCTCGGGTTTGCCATGCCCATACTCACCAATGCCCCTGAGAAATATACTAGAATACTAGTATACTAGAATATTAATTAAAATCTTTAATTAATACTTCCTATATTTTGATAATTTTACATTACCATCTTCAGGAATCACAAAATAGTATTATCAATATCAGTAAAAATCGTTACAAGAAAAAAGAAAAAAACCCACATATTTCCATTATTATTTTATAGCTGAATAAGCAAATGAATGTTTAGTTTTGAACCTACTGTCCAACTACAGATTCAAGACCCTAGTCTGGAAACTTGCCAAGAAGAGCTAGTTCATGTTGAAGAGGAAAAAGAAATAAGCTGATATACAAATTGGTCACCAACACACAAAATCACCTGCTTTATATGTAAAATTTTCCAACTGTTATACAAGCAAAATAGTTACTACTTTAAAAACTACAATGTTCATAAAAGAAAAGTTAATTTTCCGACGTGTAATAATAAACAACTGATCCCAAAAGATGGATTGATTACCCTATAATCGGAATGGATGATCCTCCTTCTGACATGTGCAAAAATGTCGAAGGGTGTCGCATTTGTGGGCATACAGTATAAACGTTTTGCAAGTGACTGGTATCCGTAATGCAATTCCAGCATCTTCAAATATTCAGTGGCTTATAAGGCAACTATCAACTGCTAATTGTATTTGCAATTCAAAAAATAACTAGTGGCAAAGGGGAAGTGATTGCTGTATGCTCATGCTATCAGAAACTGATTTCATGCTGAAAACATTCATTTGCTTTTTTCTTGTTGTCAAAAATTCTTAGGTTTGCATTTACCAAGTAGAAGCCTTTAAAAAAAAAAAAACAACTATAAATCATATGAAGTATTTTCACATTCAATTAAAAGCATATACATGTTATTTAACTGTTAAATAACATGTATATATTTCTGATCACTGATGAGGGTCCAAAAAGGCTGAAATAGCTATTGAATGTGGACCCTAAAATCCTATAAGGAAAGTGATAGAAAATTGCCCGACAAAAATACAATAACAAAGTAACTTGAGTGAAGTCAGCATGGATGTGGTGAAGTAGTACGGTTTCTAATAGTGCATATATACTACCAAAGATTTTGGCCAAATTCACAGAAATGTCGCTTTCTTTTGTTTAGTTAAGAAATATAGCTTTTCTTGAGCTATATTTACCAATTAGAATAAGTAACAGTTTGTTTTAATATAAATAATTTTAATTAAAATAAATTTAACTCACCAACATCAACACAAATTTGTCTTAAAGTTGCAGGGTCAACTCCTGGGGATGTAGCCGTTTCTTGTCCCATTCTAGAAAGAATCTGCTCACTTTCACTGGTATTATATTCACTAATACCCAACTGAACCATCTGTTCTCTTAGTATATTAGCTTCACTCTGAATTTATTAAAATATTTTTTATATTTATATAAAAAAAATTAAACCTTGCACACATCCTTAAAGTTAATAGTGAAATATTCATATCACCAAAAGATATTCTCAAAAAATCATTGTGTCTATCAAAACTTAAGTCTGGAGGAAATGGAGGGAAAAAAGAGAAAGGAGATATATTCACATAATATTGCACAAGCCTAACATTGCAAAAAATAACACCAGCAGTTTTTGGGGGACTTATTTTCATTATATTTTTGATGCACAATTGTAAAGAATAAAAAAATTTGCATAATATTCTAAATAGCTGCTGTTGATAGCTGAGGCCTGAACACTCAACATGATACTGTTCAAACCACTAACAACATATGGATTGGAGAAGATAAGAAAATGAAGGGATTTAATATTTGGCAACAATATTAGAACACTGAATATAAAGCTTTAGTAAATGAATCATCATAGTAAATTCCTGCCTTGTACCCTCAAGGGGTGTACAGGATATGATACTACTACATGAAAAATTTACATCATTACTAACTTCCTATCTACAATTTTCCTCCAAATGAGTCTGTTACTTGTCAAGACTCCAACATTATCAGATCTTATATTTCTATTGTCTAAGGCACTTTGTACCATATCAATCCACCTATATCTTGGTCTTCCTCTGAGGCGTTTTCCTGCCTACCTGGCAGAGAACACATGTTTTGCTAATCTTTCCTCGCCCATTCTGTTTAAGTGACCATACCACCTGAGATTAGCTCTGCTAATGCATTCCTGGATGCTGACTATGTCAAGTTCTTTCCTAATATCCTCATTTTTAATATGATATTGCCATTGATGCCATCTGTTCACGCCTCTAATCTTTCTCAGGACTCTCATATCTGCAGTCTCTAGTCTTTGGTCAAGTGCTTTACTTCTGACCCAGCTCTCAGATCAATAAGTTAAAACGTTTGAACACCGTCTTGTATACAGCTAATTTAGTGTTCCGACTAATTTCTCTCTTATTCCATATAAATTTATTCAGTTGACTTCCTACCATACCAGCTTTGTTGATTCTGTTGTCTATTATTGTATTTAGTTTACCATCTTCAGTAAAAATTGTGCCTAAGTAGCTGAAATGTTTTACTTGTTCCACGGGTTCTCCATTCACAACACAGTTGACATTTTCAATGATTCTGCCTATTTTCATTGTCTTTGTCTTTTTATTGCTGACCTTCATACCATATCTATTACAACAGTTATTCACTCTTAGTTAGGGAATCTTGCAGACTTGTAGCAAATTTATTTAGAAGTATAACATCGTCCGCATAAAGCAATAAGCTGACATTAACATCTCCAAATTTGATATCATGTTTAATACCACTTTCCTTCATAATGTGATCCATATAGATAACGAATAACAGAGGGGATAATGTACATCCTTGTCTCACACCAGATTTAACATTAAACCATCTTCCTATACTTCCTTTAATTCTAACTGCTGACTTACAACTCAAATAAAGACTAAGTATTGCTTGATATAATGCCCCATTGACACCATATAACTGTAGCGTATTGAATAGCTTCTCTCTTGGCACCTTGTCATATGCCTTTTCCAAATCGACAAAACTTAAATACAGATCTTTGTTATATTCCCATGATTTCTCCACTCTTTGTCATAAAGTGAAGATTCACTTTACAACAAATAGTGTTCCTCCTGACAGCCTCTATTTGACCTGAATCCAGCTTGTTCTTCACCAAGCTTTTCTTCCACAATTCTTCGCAACCGTTTCTCAAGTATACTTGCATATATCTTGCCAGGAACACTCAATAGGGATATACCTCTGTAATTCTCACATTCAGTTTTATTTCCCTTTTTATGTACGGGTACTATGAGAGCTCTACTCCAATCATCGGGAATTCGTCCCTCTGTCCAGGCATTCTGAACTATACAGTGCAGCCACTGTAAGACTTTTATACCACCATACTTCAGCATTTCTGGTTGAATATCATCTACTCCTGCTGCCTTTCCACTTTTCAAGCCTTTGATGGCTTTTTCTACTTCAAGTATGGATATGTATTCCTGACTGCATGCCTGGTCAGTGTTTTTTACCACTGTGCTCTCATCACTGCTTGTTTCATTTAGCAGTTTTTCAAATTACTACATACTTCAAGGATATCTTTTTCTCCCGTTTCATGTCACATTTATCATCTCTAACTCCTCTTACAGCACTCTTTCCTCCATTCGTAAGCTCCTTCAGCAACCTCCAGAATATTTTGCCACCTTCTTGATATTTATTTTCTATGTTCTTGCCAAAGTCCTCCCATGACTTTTGTTTAGCTAGTTTTACACAGTGTTTCGATTTGTCTCTGTATTCTCTAAGAGCACAAGCTGACTTATTTGCCAGGAACTTTTGATATGCTTTCTTCTTTTCCTCCACTGCCTCTCTAACTTCCTGTGTCCACCATGGAGTTCTAATTTTTCTATCCTTGCAGAGAATTTCACTAGCTGAATCAATCAGGGTTTTCTTTAAGGCTTGCCACTGAATCTCCAAGGTTTGATTCCTGTCCTCAAACTCTTTCATTTTTTCTTCAGTAATCTTTGTGTATTTTAGAATACAGTTCACATCAGAGAGCTGCTCAACTTTTATTCGCTTTAAAACTTTCTTACATGTTATTCTTTTCAATATGAAATTCAATTTTATCCTGCTCAAGACTAAATAGTGATCACTTCCAATTTCAAATCCTCTGTACACTCTGGTGTCCTGCACCAGGGAGAAAACATCACTATCAACAATAACATAGTCAATGAGACTTTTCTTATTCCTAGCCTCTTCTCTCCATGTGAATTTGTGCACATTTTTATGTTGGAACATGGTGTTAGTAATAACCAATCCATGTCCTGAGCAGAAATCCAACAGATATTTGCCATTATTATTAACTTTGCTCTTTTCTCCAAATTTTCTCAAAATATTTTTGTATGTCTGACAATCATTTCCTACTCTGCTATTTAGATCCCCAACAAGGACCAACTTTTCCTTTTTCATTGTGTCAGTTGCTTTTTCTAAAGCCTCAAAAAATTCCTCCAATTCTACCTTAGTAGAACCTTCTGTGAGACCATAGGCACAAATAAGTCTCATTGTCCAGTTCCCCATTCTCATATTTGCCCACATTACTCTACTTGAGACTGCCTGCCATTCAAGAAGATTAGCCTCGTATTTAGTATTGAATACTATAGCTGCTCCATCTTTTCCTTGACTGTCATTGCCTGAATATAACATTTTGTATTTATTGCTCAGAAAGATCTCACCAGTTTTTGTCTTTTTTGTTTCAGTCACCCGTATTATGTCGATCTAGTACTTATCTAATTTCTCAGCTAGCTCTATTTCTTTGCCATTCAGGCTTCTTATGTTGATAGTACCGATCTTTAACTCTGATGATGTTGAGTTGGGGTGTGTTTTCAGATTTGTTCCAGTAGCTGACTTTTCGCTGTTCGTGTTGGTTCCCTGGCGAAAACAACGGGGGTCTTGTTTAACCGGGCGACGCCCCAGCCGGCATGAAATTTTGTCATGTTGTACCATCATTTTGTATTTTGGTTTAACCAATAAGAATACAATTTGGTCGGCTAAATCCCAAATTGCCAGCCCATCCTTGTTTGTTCAGTATCCAGGTAGATACCCAACAGGGTGCACCACGAGAAGGTGAGGATTGGACATTAGGTTAGAAGCTCTGGTCGTTTCTCTGCATTCCTTTAAAGGCTATGTGGAGGTCTCCTCTCAGTTATACAGCTTTGACCATTAATCACCCCTAGTAAATTAATTGACATGACTAATATTCCAGATTGTCTACATTAAAATAAAAACAGTTGTTTGAAGCAAAAATAGCAAGACTCAGTGTTTTCCTGCAAAAATCTGTGCCTTATTGTATCAAATTCATTTGATATGCCTATTTTTCTCCTAATTTCTCAACCATTCTTATTTGATTTTCTTCAGATATAGCTTTCCCAATAGTGAGTTCATTTTCTTTGAATTTTAATGTTCCCAACTCCAACTGACTTTCTTATCTAAACTTCACTGATATGACTAGTAAAAACCCAAGGTATTCACTATCACCAATGACCAACAAACTGTTCATATGCTTAATGGTTAAGATTACCTAGCACCAAATAACCTGAACCACTCTTTGAACAGTTCTGATCTCTCTTTCACCAGTGACCTTTTAAGTACACTATAGATATTGTTTGTCCTCTGAGTACTTCAGACCACAGTCAAGCAGTGATTTCTTTTCTCAGTGAACAACTTTCACACAAGCACTCTGATCGACGTGTTGTCATTTAAGCATTATGAGAATACCAAATGGGATGATCTTCATGATTTCTGTTGCTTAATTTTCTGGTTGGATTCTTTGGCTCTTTTTTCTGATTCAAAGACTGCACTGAGTATTGGTATATGGAAGCATTCATTCATTCCCATTCCACTTTAAATTCTCTTCCCCTATCTATTCTTTGGCTCAACAAAGAATTCACTAAAGCTGGACAAGATAAGAACCAAACACATTGCAATTGGTTTTCATCAAACTGTTTGTTTATAAATTTGAAGTAGTTACAAAGAAATGTTAAACAAATCTAAAGGCCTAAAGCAGGAAGCTTTTTGCAAATGGCAGTCATGTTTTCTGGTCCCTTGCAAAAATTACTGGCTGTAACTTATGTCTGACTCCCCCCCCCCCTTTTTTTTTCACTTGGTTGGTTTCATTGCACTGATATCAAAAACAATTCCTGGTTCCTAGAATTCTTGCATTAAAGTCTTTGGTAAATGATACTTCCCATTCCAGACTTGCAACATGTATTGTCCCCTTTACTGATCAGATCAACAATGAGCACTGTGCGAGATGCACGCGTGAATCATATTAACTATCAATTTTAAAACAGGTTTTATCATCATCAAATTCCTGATAAGTACCCTTGGGTGGGGAGGGGGGGGGTACAGGATATTATGACAATACTACATGAAAGTTACACCATTACTAACATCAATAAACAATTTTTCTTCAAATTAATCTGTTAAATGTCAAGTATCCAATATTATCACATCTTATATTTCTGTCTTTTAAGGCGCTTTATACTGTATCAATTCACCTATATCTTGGTCTTCCTCTGAAACTTTTTCCTGCCAGATTGGCAAAGAACACTGCTTTGCTAATCTTTCCTCTCCCATTCTGTTTAAGTGACTGTACCATCTGAGATTACCTATACTAACACAATCCTGAATGCTAGAAATGGCAAGTTCTTTCCTAATATCCTCATTTTTAATATGATACTGCTATCTGTTCAGTCCCCTAATCTATCTCAGAACTCCATTAAGTGCTTTTTTCTTGGTATCTTTAATTTAATGCTTCTGCCTGTGAGATCCTTAAGTTAAAACTGGTTTGAACACTATCTTGTAAACAGCTAATTAAGTGTTTTGATTAATTCTTTCTTATTCCATATAAATTTATTCACCTGACTTCCTATTATACCAGCTTTACTAATTCTGTTGTCTATTTCCATATTTAATTTGCCATCTTCACTAAAAATTGCCTAAACAGCTGAAATGTTTTACTTGTTCTATAGGATCTCCATTTAGGATACAGTTGATGTGTTCAATGCTTCTGGCTGTTGGAAGTTTTTCTGCTTGGTTATACTATAAATTAAAGATACCAAGAAATTATATACTTGGTTTAATCCTTTTTCCAAGTGTAGGCAAACAAGTATGCACCTGAACTATTTTCAGGACTGGGGCAAAATAGTTCAGGCACAAACTTGTTTGCCTACACTTGGATAAAGGATTAAACCAAGCATATAATTTCTTGGTATCTTTAAATTTTTGGTATAACCAATTGGAAAAACTTCCAACTACCTCTAATCCAGAGTATTTTAATAGTAAGGTGTGACGCATTTTGATAACTCATATATGAAAATATGACTTCTGCATTACTTCAACCTTGGTATCACCTCTGGGTCTAGCTCCCACTGACAAGACTTCAATAAAGTTCTAAACCGGTCTGGGTAGTAAACCCTCCAATAACACATAGTGTTATACATACTCGTAAGGATATGTGTATCCCATAACTTTGCATTATGGGATACTAAGGCAAGTGATGTGAAGTTATAAGCTTCTATATAGTTCAGGTGCAAACTTGTTTGCCTTACACTTGAATAAAGGATTAAACCAAGTATATAATTTCTTGGTATCTTTAATTTAATTCTTCTGCCTGTTTTTACTGTCATCTTTTTATTGCTGATTTTCCATACCAAATTTATTGCAACAGTTATTCAATTTAGTCAATGAATCTAGGAGACTTGTACTGGATTTATTCAGAAGTATAACTTCATCTGTATAAAGTAAAGAGCTAAGATTAACATTGCCAATTTTGATATCAGATTTAATACCACTTTCTTTCATAATGTGATCCATATAGAGAATAAATAACAGTGGAAACAGATTTTATTAATATATTAATACTAGTTTATGTTTCAAGATTTATTCTGCTTTTATATGTATTCACTTTACTAAACTACATACTGCTGAAGAAGTATGTCACAGTGTGTAGGATACTAGCAGAATATAAAAAAAAAAAAAGCCACTTGATTAATGATAATGCCAAGGGCTCTACAAAGACACTCATCCACTTGGTTGCAAGTAGATATTTTCTCCTGTCCAATGGCTGCAGACAGGAAGTACTTTTTTAATTTAATAAAAAACTTTCTATTTTTTTTTTTTTTTAACTTGAAGCAACCAGAGAAGAATATGCATAATATAAATGGCCATTCTAGTAACAAAAATTAATGGAGCAAACTTTATTTTCCAAAAAAAGACACTGCTGTTTTTACTGTTCTTTCTATTTTTATTATTGCTCTCATTCTTCGAATGATTCACACAAAAGAAATGTTCAAACAATGACATAGTCCCAATCACTTTATGGATTCCTATTGTCTTTATTGGACATATCATTAAAAAATGAGAGGGATATCTTGGGCCAGTACATTTTTTTTTCATGGCAACTAGAATTTTGCATAATTTGTCAGGCTCTGGTCATACTAGGTTTATTAGAATGAACAATCACAAAAGTACCATCTTCAGTTTCTTCTGAAAGTACCATTTCTCACAGAAAATGGATAACAAAAAATCACTTTGTCCTGATGCATTTCATTAGTCCATATTCAACCTATTCCTAAAAAGGGCAATAAAACTTTATGATCAATATATCTATTTTTCTCCCTTCAATTCTTACTAAAGTAATCCTGCTGCTATATATGCTCCTTAGGCAACTAATGGTCAATTGAAGTGCAAAACATAGCCATGCCTTGTCAATTCACATTATGGTGAGACTTGTTTCTGCAAAAGGGAACTGATGATTTCATCAAGTATTCCTGCTGTAAAAGAATAACCTTTTTAGTTGGCAAAAATGCCAAATATGAAACACCACCATCACCACTTTGCTTAGTGGTTTGAAGAAGTTGATGCCACATTTAGTCCACAAAAGGGTTTTCTGCAAATTTTCTACAAATGACAGTTGTATTTTATGGTTCCCTTGAAAAGGAACAAGCAGAATTTCTGCTCATCTTTGCTTCTGCATCTTTCTCATCTAGATAGTACTGCTGCAACAACATCTAAATGGAAATATGACCTCTTGCAGAGACAGCCTAGGCAAGTTACCTTCACCAATACCAGAAACAGTGCATTACATGCCTCCTGTGGTCTTTCTCCTGAAACACAACAGAAGTTTCAAATAACCTAAATACTAAAGAGTCTTCAGGTTCTGATGGTATCACCCTAATTTATATAAAAGATGTGCTTGATTGAACTAATAACCATCCTATATTGTCTCTATTCTCTTTTACACTCAGTTGGCACCTAACCCAACACAAGAAAGTAAGCTTATGTTCAGTCCATTCCAAAATAGGTATATAAGCCTGCCATCAAGCTACCAACTTATTGCCTTTACCCTATTCCTTGCTAAAATAATGGCAAAGGTCAACAGTCAACTTCTTCACTATCTGAAAGCCCACTTATTAATCAACAACCATCAGTATAGATTTTGCCAAGGTTCACGGCAGATCTAAATGCCAGAACTGATCAGATGTTCTGGAAATGCTATGAGCAACAGCACAGGTTTTCTGAAATTTTTCACAGCATATATCTAGAGCAGAGGAATTAACAGATGTTGACTGCTAATTCCTCCACTTAGATTTGGAAACCTTGAGCTAATCAAAGATCAGTTGATGGTCTTTTTCCAATTGATTCAGTGAGCTGTATTCAAAACATGGTCTGTAAGGTCAGATTGACCATAGTCATGACTGTAGATATGGGATAGTGTTTTTATGACACCATATTAGTGGGGGGGGGGGGGGATGATGGAAAAGTTTTTGAATGTATCTGCTTGTGTGAGGGGATTTTCTATATACTGAAAAGGACAGGTTACCATTAGGTAGGCAGGTGATCAAAGTGTCTAGAAAGGCCAGACTATTATTAGTTTCCTTTACCATTGTAAATTGGATTCTAAGATGAAAGTTACTGAGGTGATATAGAAAAGTATCTAATGTGTCTGGGTCATGAGACCAAATGGAAAAGACATCTATATCTCAACCAGATAAACAATGAGAGAAGCTGAGTCAAAAGCTTGTTTTTCAACATCTTCCATAAAAAAAATTGATGGGGGGGAGAGGGGACACCCCATAAAGGTACCATCTATCTGTTTATAAATTTTGTTCTTCCAAGATCATCCTCAAGCTTTGTAATTAATGGTTTGACATAATTCCTTCTTCCTACTCTAAATCCATAACATGTGCAGTGGTTATTGAAGTCTTTCACAGTTCAACTCCAAACTTACAGAACAAACTTTTTTTCATTATTTTCTCTACAGCTGACTTTTTATTTGACACTCTTTCTTATAAGTTCCAAAATGTATTCAAATCCAATATTAAAAAGTCTCTTCATTTTCAATTTTTTCCCCACCCATAGTACTATTGTACCAGAAGTTGAACAGTCTCATAAGAATACAATTTAAAAAAAAAAAAAAAAAAGATTATCCTAGAAGGTGATTGGTTGTCATTTTTCTTAACAAACTGATCTTTACTGCCCCCACTCCAACCACACACACACCATGCTTTCATTGGTCATTCAGGATCATGACTTCATCTCTTTGTTCCATCTGAGAGCACTTTATGCACAACAGGTAAATTCACCACTAAGTAGTTCAATTAAATCAAATGGAGATGACTTGACAAATTTCAGTTAAGATCTTAAATATCAAAATTTCATTTAAAGGCTTTGACTGCAATACTTACTGTCCTCTTCCGTCGGGAACAGGCTGAGTCTTCCGTGTTTCCACAACAACCTCCAGGAGTCTTGGTTTCTTGCATGGTTGGTGAGCTGGCTATATGTTTGTAATCCGGTTCTTGGTCTTCCTTTTTTTCTTTTAATCTTGCATACAGATTAATGAGGTTGGGTAGCCTTTTTGATGGCATTCTCTCGACATGTCCGTACCATTAAAGTTGTTTTCTTTTGATATTTTCTATTAATGAGTTTGTATATTTTACATCTTGTCTTATAGTTTCATTTGTTTTCTTTTCTGTCCATTTTGTTTTATTTATATTTCTGAGACATTTCATTGTGAAAGCCTCCAGTTTTCATATCTCTGTCTTCTTGAGTGTCCAAGTTTCTGAAGCATATAGCACAGTGGGTATTATAATTGCATTATATAATTTTATTTTTAGAGGTTTGGAGATTTTATTATTTTTCCAGATTTTTCCTAGCTTATTAAATGATGACCATGCAGTCGATATTCTATGTTTAATAGTGAGCATGGTATCTAAGTGTTCTGTTATTACTGTTCCCAAATAGTTGAATTGTTTTACTTGTTCAATTGTTGATCCATTCAAGGAGAAGTTTACTTTTTCTTTGTTTTTTCCAATTATCAAGATTTTTGTTTTGTCTGTATTTATGGTCATGCTGTATTCTTTAGCTGTATTGGTTAGTTTGGGTATTAGGTTCACCATCTTTTCTTTTGTGTCTGTAATTATTGTAATGTCATCTGCATATTTTATGTTATTAAGGTTATAATTATTTAGGTTGACCACTTTTTCTCCTTCCAAGGCTTGGTTAACCATATCCGCTAGGTAGATGTTAAAAGGTATGGGAAGATGGGACATCCTTGGGCTACTCCTTTACTGATGTTTATTTTATCTGTTGTTATACTGTTGAATTTAATTATTGCTTCTGTGAGACTATAATATTTTTCTAAGAAGTTTAGGGTATCTTCATCGATTGTTTCTGTTTTAATATTCTTAATAAAGTTACTCTGTTTATTGAGTCGAATGCCTGCTTAAAATCTATAAAACAGTAATAGATATTTTTGTTATGTTCCCAGTATAATTCTGCTAGTCTTTGTATTACAAAGATCTGATCCAATGCGGAGCGATTCTTTCTGAAGCTTGCCAGTTCTTCACTAAGAATGATCTCATACGTGCTGTTTATTCTGTTCTGTAATACTCTTGTAAATATTTTGTAAGCATGGCTGAGTAATGTGATTACTCACATTACTCAGCCATTGGTATCATCATCATCATCAAATTCCTGCCATGTACCCTCAAGGGGTGTACAGGATATGACAGTACTACATGAAAAAATTACATCATTACTAACTTCCTATCTACAATTTTCCTCCAAATCAGTCTGTTACTTGTCAAGACTCCAACATTATCAGATCTTATATTTCTATCATCTAAGGCACTTTGTACCGTATCAATCCAGCTATATCTTGGTCTTCCTCTGGGTTGTTTTCCTGCCAACCTGGCAGAGAACACTTGTTTTGCTAATCTTTCCTCTCCCATTCTATTTAAGTGACCATACCACCTGAGATTAGCTATGCTAATGCATTCCTGGATGCTGACAATGTCAAGTTCTTTCCTAATATCCTCATTTTTAATATGATATTGCCATTGATGCCATCTGTTCACGCCTCTAATCATTCTCAGGACTCTCATATCTGCGGTCTCTAGTCTTTGGTCAAGTGTTTTACTTCTGACCCAGCTCTCAGATCCATAAGTTAAAACTTGTTTGAATACTGTCTTATATACAGCTAATTTAGTGTTCCGACTAATTTCTCTCTTATTTCATATGGAATTTATTCAAATGACTTCCCACCATACCAGCTTTGCTGATTCTGTTGTCAATTTCTATATTTAATTTACCATCTTCAGTAAAAATCATGCCTAAGTAGCTGAAATGTTTTACTTGTTCCACAGGTTCTCCATTCACAACACAGTTGACATTTTCAATGATTCTGCCTATTTTCATTGTCTTTGTCTTTTTATTGTTGACCTTCATACCATATCTATTACAACAGCTATTCAATTTAGTCAGAGAATCTTGCAGACTTGTAGCGGATTTATTTAGAAGTATAACATCATCCGCATAAAGCAAAGAGCTGACATTAACATCTCCAATTTTGATATCAGGTTTAATACCACATTCCTTCATGATGTGATCCATATAGATAATGAGTAACAGAGGATGTACGATAATGTACAAGGATGTACATTATCGATAATGTACATCCTTGTCTCACACCAGATTTAACATTAAACCATCTTCCTGTACTTCCTTCAATTCTAACTGCTGACTTATAACTCAAATAAAGACTAAGTATTGCTTGATATAATGCCCCATTGACACCATATAACTGCAGCGTATTGAATAGCTTCTCTCTTGGCACCTTATCATATGCCTTTTCCAAATCGACAAAGCTTAAATACAGATCTTTGTTATATTCCCATGCTTTCTCGACTATTTGTCGTAAAGTCAAGATCTGATCCTGACAGCCTCTGTTTTACCTGAATCCAGCTTGTTCTTCACCAAGCTTTTCTTCCACAATTCTTCTCAACCGTTTCTCAAGTATACTTGCATAGATCTTGCCAGGAACCCTCAATAGGGAAATACCATTGTTATTGGTATGATAATTTCTGTTCTCCGATCTTCTGGTATTTCTCCTGATTTAATGATTTTGTTGAAAAGTGTGGTAAAGAATTTTAAAGTTGTTTGCTTTCCTTCTTTCCAGAGTTCTGATGGAATTTGGTCTATCTCTGGTGCTTTGTCAGATTTCATTTGCTTTAGAGCATTTTCCACTTCCAGTGGAAGGATCATTAATACATCATGTCTTGAGTTAGTGTGAGGCTTTGTTATGAGGTAGTTATTGCTTTCATTCTTAAATGTTTCTTGGTAGTGTTCCATCCATATTGCTTTTATCACATTTGGATTTCCTGTTTCCTTGCCCTGATGGTTGATCATTGTTAGAGGTAGTGGTGAAAAGTCTTTTGTAATCTCTATAATTCTGTTATGTAATGTTTTTGAGTTATGGTGTTTATATGCTTCACTGCATTTTTCTGCTTTTTTGTTTAGCCAGTTTTTTTAGCCTGTCTACAGAGTTTATCAATTTCGTTTTTCAGTTGTTCGTATTTTTTCTTGTTTTCTTCTAAGGTATGTCTGTTTATTTTTGTTTTTAGTTTTCTTTTTTCTTCACATTTTTCTAAAATTTCAGATGTTATCCATTTATAATTGGGTCTCTTATAAATTCCTAAAGTTTCCCTTGCCAAATTAATTAATATTTCTTTTCCTGTTTTCCAAAGGTTTTCAATTTCATCTGTTTGAGTCCTATTAATTTCTTCAATTTTCTTAATGTAGTCTAATCTTATTTAATTATTTTTTAACTTTTCCATGTGGAGTTCATCAATTCTATTTCTTTTACAGTTGACTTTGAATTTTATCCCTATTGTTGCAGAGAAGAGGAGTTCATGGTCTGTATCCAGCTCTAGGCTTTTGAGTGTTCTTAGATTATATCCTAATTAGAAATAAATTCCATTTATTTCTAATTAGGATATAATCTATACAATTTTCTATTTCTCTATCTGGTGAGGTCCAGGTGTATTTAAAACTAGATCTATGTTAAAACATTGTGTTTGAGATAACAAGGTTGTTTTCTTTGCAGAAATTGAGCATAGTTTCTCCCCTTACATTTTCAGTTCCAATTCCAAATTTCCCCATTACATCTTTTAGCTCTTCTCTGAAAGTACCGATCTTAGCATTGAAATCTCCAATTATGAATAAGATGTCTCTGAAGTTGATATTATCTATTTCTTTTTGGAGATCGTTATAGAATAGTTCGATGTCTTCTTCATTGTGACTTGCATCCGGTGCATAAATCTGAATAACCTTTATGTGTAGTCTTTTTTCTTTGGCTTTTAGTCTAATTTCTATTATTCTGGATGAGATAGGCTTGATATCTGTTATACTTGCAGTAAGATTTTGTTTTATTAGAATTGCAACTCCTTCTCTATGTACATTGTTTCTTCTTTCCAAATAGAATAATTTGCCCTCTGGCATGTTTAGGCATCCTTATCTTGCAGTGAGTTTGAGATTCCTATAATATCCCACTTTATCCTTTTTCAGATTCTCTTGTAGAATTTGGAGTTTTCCTGCTTTGTATAGAGATCTGATATTTACATTAGCTATATGCTTATCGCATTTTGCTGACCACATAGAAGATTTCTCACTAACATTATGTGAGGCTCGTGTTGGCATGTCGGCTACCCCGTACGCGGTAATGTGAGACGTATTCCCAGTAATTGTGTAATCCATGGAAGTTTTTGGCGTTTTTGTATGGCCGGCTTGCCATTCCTTTGCCACACTGCAATGCGTTCCTATAAATCCTGCTGTGGCATGGATGAATGTGCATGTTTTTGGTGGATGAATTTCGCTATCTGGTGTGCATCCATTACCTAAACTTATCTAAGTTCATAGTATAACATGCTATAGGTTAACCTTTTATGGGTAGGAATCACATTAAAAAAGATGCTATGAGTGAAAACTATTACTGATCTAGTAAGCAAGGAAGTGAGTAGTATTAAGTAGTGGAAAAATGGATTTGCTAGCAAGGACTGTTGAGTTCTATGTCATCTCACTAATGAAAGATCAGTAATCTATAGTAACATTTAGTAGATAGACTAAGGGTTAAATAACCTTGGAATCTTGCTCTCAAGACTGAATCTGGAGGCTTGTCAAGCCATTGCAAGATTCAGTCTTGAGAGTAACATTGCAAGGTGGTTACAATGTACTATGGTTACTGATCTTTCGTTAGTGAGATGACAAAACTCAACAGTCCTTGCTTGGCAATTCCATTCTTCCACCACTTAATGCAGAAAGCTACTACTCACTTCCTTACTTACTATATCTGCTGTAATATAGTTTCCAATTAATGAAGTGGTGGACTTGCACCAGGTGATAAAAAAAATCATCTATTACTTAGACTCACAAACATCAGTGCTAGAGTGGGATTCAGAACTACTCTGGTTGGTTGAAGAGCAGAGACACTACTAGCCTGTTGGTCAACCAAATGGAATGCAAATGAATCAATGAATTCAATTATGGTATGGTAGACAATTATGCCATTATGAAAATTAGGTTAAGTCTCACAATGAGTGTTTTCACTAAATGAAAATCCATGAACAATGATACATTATTATTCTGAATTTAGATTAACTTTCAAATTGTTTTTTTCCCAATAGAAATGAAAGGGTTTTTTTGGTGCATAATAAATTGATGATGAGAATGACCATTTCTCAACTTTCTCTAAGCAAACGTTTTTCACTTCTGAATCAACTTTAACTAACATAATTCATCTAATCAAAATTTAAAGAAAACTGAGCTAGTTAAATAAATAAACAAACTGATAATTTTTTTTGTATGTGTATCTCACCCAATCTACAAGAAAAAAAAAAAGGTTGTAAACCACTGGTACATTAATACTAGTGAGATAAGAGGTGAATGATCCAGAAAACTATGGTTTAGAGATCAAATAATACTGAACTTTAAGTCACGCACAGGTTTGTGCATATAATAGTCTCACAGTGGGCAATGAAATTCATCTACCACCTAAAGATCAACATACACATCTATGATACACACAGTAGAATTCCAATCCATAGTCTGCTGGTTGGAGAACAGGGATGCTGCTACTCAGCCAACCAAGCCCCCAGATTAACTTAAAAGACATTATGGTATCTGAGCAGTGCAAGTTTCTATATCACTATCTATATAGTACAATTATGAATCACCTACTTCAGAATTAAATGTTGAATTTTCTTTCAGATTTGAAAGCTCCAAAAGCCTGCACCATAAATCAGGTCTTATATCTTCAGGTACTCCTTTTTTTATCAGCTGTCTTACCTTATTAAAGAATAAAAGAAAAAATTAAACTTAAATTTAAAAAAATAATAAAAATGAAATCAAAATATTTAATTACTATGAATTATAATTTATGAATAAACATAGCAGAAACTATAAATTATGAACTACCATGAACAATTTAACATAACTTTCATGATGTCAATGATATGTTAGATAAATGGCTAAGTTTCCTAAGCTTAAGAACCACAAACATTATTTTTCAGATGTTCTGAAAAATTTAATTTCTAAAAAAAACTCCAAAAAATTAATTATGTTATTCCCTTGGTGTCTGTCATGCAGAACAAAATGTCACATGCATGATATTTTATTGTCAATTCAAATTTTGTTCATTTCTTGTATTTACGTGAAAAAAAAATCATGAATGTGAATGTTTGTTTATTATGATAACGACAGTGAAATCAAAACTATGAAGAAATATGAGACTAGCTAATTCTTCTTAAAAAGACATTAGAAAAAGATTATTTGGATTATAGATAGAATTATTTGATTCCAGGTCTTTTACAGAATCTGGTGATAGTGGCAATTGATGCACTCGTTATGTTATTTTTTACTGAATTTATAATATGATTTTGACTCGAGTAATTATTATACGAGGGTGGTCTGAAAAGATCTTGGCCTAACAATGAAAAATTTAATTTATAATTTCAAAATTATTTTTATTTTTTAACATAATCTCCTTTAATACTAACACATTTATGCCAGCGATGCTCTAGGGCCATTAGCGCATCCCTGTAGTGGTGTTCTCAGTAAGATCTGCAAAATACCCCTCTACAGCTGCAATCACCTCTTGATTCGAAGAAAAACGCTGACCAGTGAGGAAGAGTTTTAGTTTTGGGAAGAGATAGAAGTCAGAGGGAGCCAAATCTGGGGAATAGGGTGGATGTTCCAACAAGTCATAGATGAAAGATGATTTTTTTCTTCTGCAAAACTGCAGAAGCACCTCCCCTCCCTTGCAGAGATGTATGATGCTATACATTAAAGGCAGGGGTCACTACCCAGACCGGTTTCGACCTTTATTGGGGTCTCATCAGTGGGAGCCAGACCTGAAATACAAAAGTTGAAGTGATGCAGAGCTTATATGAATTTTACCTAAACAAGTTGCCACAAGGTGCTTTGACCTTATTAAATAAAATCTCAGGATGAGAGATAGATGTAGAAAGCTTTTAAACTTGGGTATATTATGTATTCAAGATAGCAAGTAATTTTATATAAACTTGGTTTTTAATCCTATTTCCCAATAACTTGACATACTTGTCTGTTTGCTTACTTGGGAAATAGGATTAAAAACCAAGTTTATATAAAATTACTTGGTATCTTGAATACTAATATACCCAAGTAGATTTTAGTAATACAGAGCTTATAAGTATTTTACCAGAACAAGTTACCATAAGGTGTTATAACCTTATTAAACAAAAATCTCAGGAGGAGATATAAATGTAGAAAGTATTTTACCTTGCACTATGTGCAGGATCAGCTAGACTTGCAACACTTGCAGTCGCAAACTTGACTTGTTTGTCTGTTTGCTTACTTGGGAAATGGAGTAAAACCAGGTTTAAAATAGCTTGGTATCTTTAATATTTATTATACCCAAGGTAAAATACTTTCTACAT
This sequence comes from Typopeltis vanoorti, assembly GCF_054136105.1. NCBI lineage: Eukaryota > Metazoa > Arthropoda > Arachnida > Uropygi > Thelyphonidae > Typopeltis > Typopeltis vanoorti. Next base: position 65,995,413 of record NC_143573.1, on the reverse strand, counting down.
ATATATATATATATATATATATATATATTATATTAAATAAAATCTCAGGATGAGAGATAGTATAGAAAGAAGTATGCTTGGTATCACAAGACTGGATCACAAAAGGAATACGTGGATAAGAAATCAAACCAGAGTGTCTGACATCATAGGAAGGGCGAAACATCTGAAGTGGGAATGGGCTAGGCATATTGCTCGAAGACAAGATCAACGATGGACAAAAGAAATACTGGATTGGATTCCACGAGAGGAAAAACGACTACGGCTGAAACCTAAATCATGGTGGATTGATCATATCATCAGATTCACAGGTGTGACATGGGAAAGAAGAGCCATGGACAGACAGTCTTGGAGTAATCTTGGAAAGGCCTTCCTTGGACCATTGTTATTCAAGCTATAAATTTAGAAGATGAAAACTGATATAACAGGAGATGCTGGCCTGGTTGGCCGAGTGGTTAGTGTATCGCTCTCCAGGCAAGAGGCTGCGGGTTCTAATCCCGCATAGGCATGGATGTTTGTGATCGTCTTCCACCTTCATACATTCGTTCACTCAAGTATAGATACACTCTCCTAATATGGACTGGGTCACCATGGGAGTAGTAGACCCAAAACCTACCGCAATGGGAGAGGCATTCACCCTGCAGTGAATAGAAAAATATGCTGTTCATCATCATAACAGGAGATATTCAACTCTTTGCTGATGATGCAAAGATGGGCAGAGCAATGAGGAAAGCTGCTGCCATCCAACACCTGCAGAATAATTTGAATAGCCTGGAAAGTTGTGCAAATGATAATGGCTATCAATTTCATGTTAGTAAGTGTAAAGCTATGCAACTTTGGTGTGATGAGAATTCCAACGGCATATTATATTAGCAAGATTATGCTAAAAGAAACTGGTGAGGCTAGGGATCTTAGCATTATTGGTGGATAGAAATTTAAAGTACAAAGGTTACACACACAGCAAAAATTGCAAATAGATTTCAGAGGATAATTGTGCTATTGAAACAAACCTTGACATGTAAGGATAAGGAAGTCATTTTGCCTTTTTGCAAGGCCAGGGTTTATGATAAGACCACACTTATCATAAACTGGGTTCAAAGGGGATAAAGAAGCTGTGGAAAGGGTGCAAAGAAGAGTAAAATATTATATCTGGATTATGGACTTTAGATTACGAGGACAGATTGCAAGTATGTAGATTACAGGTTAGGTTAACAGGAGAAAGAGGGGTGATATGATAGAGATCTATAAACTTCTGAATGGGTGTTATAGGATAACGTGATAAAATTTTTCATTGTATGGAAGGTAGAAAGAGAAAATGGGGACACCCATGGAAGTTAAGTTTGTTTGTGATTGAGAAAGGGGTAAGAGCTAGATATTTTTCTCATAAACAGAGAGAGAGAGAGCGAGCGATTGAGGAGAACAGTTTGGTGATGTATATTATCCCTAGATGAGTTCTTGACTACTGGAGGTCTCAGATAATACTAACAATGATATCCATATAGATGATGAATAACAGTGAAAATGCACCTATTTTAGACATCTGAATGTGCATCAGAACATCTTTGTGTACCTCCACTAATTCTAACAGCTGACTTATAACTCAAATACAGATTATGTATCTCTTGATATATGTATCATTTATACATATAATTGTAGCATTTTGAACTGCTTTTCTCTTGGCACTTGTCATATGCCTTTCTCTGATCTACAAAGCTTAAATATAGATCCTTGTTACATTGTTTTCTCAAATATTTTTTAAAGCGAAAATCTGATCCACTATTAAGCCTGAAAGCAATTTGTTCTTTTCCAAGTTTCTTTTCCAGCTTTTTTTTTTTTTTTTATAACTTCTAAAGTCTGTCTGCATAAATCTTACCTGGAACACTTAGCATAATACTTTTCTTGTGTCTTCTCTCCATGTAAATTTGTGCATATCTTTATGTTGAAATATGGTATTAGAAGTGACTAGCCTGTGTCCTGAATAGAAATTCAGTAGGCATTACCATAATAAAGGTAAGTACATGTAAAGAATATCGGAAAACTGAGGTATTTGCTGCATTCTTTTTTAGGCAGCATAAAGATCTTTTTCACAAAAAATTAACACATGACTGTAATACGTCAAGTTTGTTTTTTGACCTATCATCATCATCAAATTCCTGCCATGTACCCTCAAGGGGTGTACAGGATATGACAGTACTACATGAAAAAATTACATCATTACTAACTTCCTATCTACAATTTTCCTCCAAATCAGTCTGTTACTTGTCAAGACTCCAATATTATCAGATCTTATATTTCTATCGTCTAAGGCACTTTGTACTGTATCAATCCACCTATATCTTGGTCTTCCTCTGAGTCGTTTTCCTGCCAACCTGGCAGAGAACACTTGTTTTGCTAATCTTTCCTCTCCCATTCTATTTAAGTGACCATACCACCTGAGATTAGCTATGCTAATGCATTCCTGGATGCTGACAATGTCAAGTTCTTTCCTAATATCCTCATTTTTAATATGATATTGCCATTGATGCCATCTGTTCACGCCTCTAATCATTCTCAGGACTCTCATATCTGCGGTCTCTAGTCTTTGGTCAAGTGTTTTACTTCTGACCCAGCTCTCAGATCCATAAGTTAAAACTTGTTTGAATACTGTCTTATATACAGCTAATTTAGTGTTCCGACTAATTTCTCTCTTATTTCATATAGAATTTATTCAAATGACTTCCCACCATACCAGCTTTGCTGATTCTGTTGTCTATTTCTATATTTAATTTACCATCTTCAGTAAAAATCGTGCCTAAGTAGATGAAATGTTTTACTTGTTCCACAGGTACTCCATTCACAACACAGTTGACATTTTCAATGATTCTGCCTATTTTCATTGTCTTTGTCTTTTTATTGCTGACCTTCATACCATATCTGTTACAACAGCTATTCAATTTAGTCAGAGAATCTTGCAGACTTGTAGCGGATTTATTTAGAAGTATAACATCATCCACATAAAGCAAAGAGCTGACATTAACATCTCCAATTTTGATATCAGGTTTAATACCACATTCCTTCATAATGTGATCCATATAGATAATGAATAACAGAGGGGATAATGTACATCCTTGTCTCACACCAGATTTAACATTAAACCATCTTCCTATACTTCCTTCAATTCTAACTGCTGACTTACAACTCAAATAAAGACTAAGTATTGCTTGATATAATGCCCCATTGACACCATATAACTGCAGCGTATTGAATAGCTTAGCTTCTCTCTTGGCACCTTGTCATATGCCTTTTCCAAATCGACAAAACTTAAATACAGATCTTTGTTGTATTCCCATGCTTTCTCGACTATTTGTCGTAAAGTGAAGATCTGATCCTGACAGCCTCTATTTGGCCCGAATCCAGCTTGTTCTTCACCAAGCTTTTCTTCCACAATTCTTCTCAACCATATATAAAGAGGGAAATACCTCTGTAATTCTCACATTCAGTTTTATTTCCCTTTTTATATATGGGTACTATGAGAGCTCTACTCCAATCATCGAGAATTCGTCCCTCTGTCCAGGCTTTCTGAACTATGCAGTGCAGCCACTGTAAGACTTTTATACCACCATACTTCAGCATTTCTGGTCGAATATCATCTATTCCTGCTGCCTTTCCACATTTCAAGCCTTTGATGGCTTTTTCTACTTCAAGTATGGATATGTATTCCTGACTGCATGCCTGGTCAGTGTTATTTATCACTGTGCTGTCATCACTGCTTGTTTCATTTAGCAGTTTTTCAAAGTAATTACTCCATACTTCAAGGATATCTTTTTCTCCTGTTTTCATGTCACCTTTATCATCTCTAACTCCTTTTACAGCACTCTTTCCTCCATTCCTAAGCTTCTTCAACAACCTCCAGAATATTTTGCCACCTTCTTGATGTTTATTTTCTATATTCTTGCCAAAGTCCTCCCATGACTTTTGTTTAGCTAGTTTTACACACTGTTTAGCTTTCTTACATTTGTCTCTGTATTCTGTAAGCGTAAAAGCTGACTTATTTGCCAGGAACTTTTGATATGCTTTCTTCTTTTCCTTCACTGCCTCTTTAACTTCCTGTGTCCACCAGGGAGTTCTGATTTTTTTATCCTTACAGACCACCTCACCACATGCCTCTCTGGCAGAATCAATCAATGTTTTCTTCAGAGTTTGCCACTGAATCTCCAAGGTTTGATTCCTGTTCTCAAACTCTTTCATTTTCTTTTCAATAATCTTGCTGTATTTTAGTCTACAGTTCACATCTGAGAGCTGCTCAACTTTTATTCGCTTTAAAACTTTCTTACATGTTATTCTTTTCAATATGAAATTCAATTTTATCCTGCTCAAGACTAAATAGTGATCACTTCCAATTTCAAATCCTCTGTACACTCTGGTGTCCTGCACCAGGGAGAAAACATCACTATCAACAATAACATAGTCGATGAGACTTTTCTTATTCCTAGCCTCTTCTCTCCATGTGAATTTGTGCACATTTTTATGTTGGAACATGGTGTTAGTAATAACCAGTCCATGTCCTGAGCAGAAATCCAACAGATATTTGCCATTATTATTAGCTTTGCTCTTTTCTCCAAATTTTCCCAAAATATTTTTGTATGTCTGACAATCATTTCCTACTCTGCTATTTAGATCCCCAACAAGGACCAACTTTTCATTTTTCATTGTGTCAGTTGCTTTTTCTAAAGCCTCAAAAAATTCCTCCACTTCTACCTTAGTAGAACCTTCTGTGGGACCATAGGCACAAATAAGTCTCATTGTCCAGTTCCCCATTCTCATATTTGCCCACATTACTCTACTTGAGACTGACTGCCATTCTAGAAGATTAGCCTCATATTTTGTTTTGAATACTATGGCTACTCCTTCTTTTCGTTTATTGTCACTGCCTGAATATAACATTTTGTATTTATTGCTCAGAAAGATCTCACCAGTTTTGGTCTTTTTTGTTTCAGTCACCCCTATTATGTCGATCTGGTACTTATCTAATTCCTCAGCTAGCTCCATTTCTTTGCCATTCAGGCTTCTTATGTTGATAGTACCGATCTTTAACTCTGGTGATGTTGAGTTGGGGTTTGTTTTCAGATTTGTTCCAGTAGCTGACTTTTCGCTGTTCGCCCTGGTTCCTTGGCGAAAACAACGGGGGCCTTGTTTAACCGGGCGACGCCCCAGCCGGCATGAAATTTTGTCATGTTGTACCATCATTTTGTATTTTGGTTTAACCAATAAGAATACAATTTGGTCGGCTAAATCCCAAATTGCCAGCTCATCCTTGTTTGTTCAGTATCCAGGTAGATACCCAACAGGGTGCACCACGAGAAGGTGAGGATTGGACATTAGGTCAGAAGCCCTGGTCGGTTCTCCGCATTCCTTTAAAGGCTATGTGGAGGTCTCCTCTCAGTTATACAGTTTACCCTTAAGCACCCCCCTTTATTTGACCTAATTAGAGTTATTGATCTTATAATTACTATAATTTTCTCCACATTGTATTTTTTAGGGTAGATGAATTTTTTAAAATTACAATTTAAAAAAAATAATCAAAATAGAGTTATAAAGACTTACCTTTTCTTGACGAACATCATAAATATATTTGTTCCATTGATTAAAGAGATGCAACCTATAGTAGCTAGAAAACATTTATGCTGAAAATTCAAACTTGCTGATAACCACAACTTCAAGCCATTGGAATTATAATATTTTCTTTATTGCCATATGATAAAATGGGATAATACCTTTAATCTGTTATTTCTTTTTCCTCTCTGTCTTTTGCCATGGAAATTGAACTGTGAAGTTCTCTAATTCTCATGGCAAAAGGAAAAAAAAAATTTCATATATTTCTCTAACATAAATCAGATGAAATGTTGGGTGAAAATATAAATTTTCATATAAATATACAATAGGAAATATACTTTTATGGTCATGATGGTCAACCATGTAAATAATTTGTTTTTCCCTTTCTTTTTGCAACAAAACAGATGAACAGAAAAACAAAGCATAATGTTGTTTAGTGCTGGTCACACACACACACACACACACACACACACACACACACACACACACACACACACACACACACACACACACACACACAATATAATGAACAATCATTTTACCTTTTCTTGACGAACACCATGAATATATTTGTTCCATTGATTAAAGAGACGCAACCATGCTTCTCTCACTTGATCATAATTATGTATCGGTTTGTAGATGTGACATCTGTCATCTAAGAACTCCTTTCTTGGAAAGCATTTTCTCTCTTCTGGTTCTGAATCAGGAATAACTTCAAAACCATAAGTGTCAAATGAATGGGTCATACAAGCTGCATCTAAAAGAATAAAAGGAAAAGTGAGTATAACTGTTTAATAATAATAATATATGCACAATAGACACTGTAATCATAACACAATAGCAGTAGATCCAGAATCTTAAGTTACTGGATTATGGTATATGTTATTTTGTAAAATAGATGCTATTAGATTTCAATGTGAATTGTGAATGAGAAATTTATAAACTTTGCCGTAATTTTATTTGTATAGTTTTTGCATGCACAATACTATGCAGATTCATGCTCATAGAGAGTGACATAGCATTTTTCAAACTGTGATTCTAATGAGAGAAGGTTTCTACATAAAAAAAAGAGTGGAAGTGCAGAGTAATGTCTAAATAATTACTTTTATGAAAAACTGGAGTTTCTGGATACTACAGGTGGCAGCTAACTAATCTTAAATTGAAAAGTTCACACAAATAAACATTCCATGCATAGACAGGATTCAAACCTAGTTCTTTTCAAATGAATGACAAACTGTTATGTCATCCATATGGCTGCTAAGAAAAGTCCAGAATAACAGTGAATAACATTAGTGAACGTAAATGTTTTCGGTTATCACCAGCAATGATTGAAATGTAGCAACTGTTTATTAAGAACTTCAAGTCTGTTCAGGTGAGCAGTCAAAATGACATTAAGAATGAGATTATACAGGGTAACTCATATGCTGAACAGATTAAGTGATATGAATTTCTGAAGAATGGCTTGGTATCTAGAATATGGTAGTCTAGAACAGGGGTCGGCAAACTTTTGAGATGGAAGAGCCAAACTTGTCTTGAATAATTTAAAAATTATTCGAGAGCCATAAATATATTTTTACAAATAAGGAAAATTTAAAGTAATATTATAGTAAATTTATAGTAATACATAACAAGTTATAATATTAATTATATCCAGTGGTGAGTTATAAGGGGCTCGCACGAGCCCTTTGTTAAATTTTTCTCAAATTTGGGAGCCCCTTGTTCTTTTTGTTTAATAATCTTGTAGAACTAGAAAATACCACCGCAGGATCTATACATGCTACTATAATTGCTACTTTAAATTCATATGGATTTTCTGATAACTATTTAAAAAATAATGTCATTGCATTTTGTCCTGATGGAGCTAGTATAATGTTAGCTAGTATAATTCTACAAATCAGGTGTTGCAATCAAACTTCTACAAAGATTTCCCAACATTGTGATTTGGCATTGCGTAGCTCATCGATAAAAAAAAAAAAAAAAAAAAAAACATTAAAGAAATAAATCATTTTGAAATATTTATGGATAAATTATATGATTTTTATCAATCTCCAAAAAATCAACGAGAATGAAATACAATTGCAAAAGACCTTGGTATTGAAATTTTAAAGATCGACTGTGTGTTTGGGCCATGATGGGCAGCTTGCAGTTTACGAACAGCTCTTGCTGTGTGGAGAAATTACTCAGCTTTATGCAAGCTTTTTGCATCAAATGATGAATATAAGAGCTTTTAAAACCGACTTCTCAATTTGGAATTTTTAAAAGATCTAGCATTAATGATTGATATCCTACAGGAATTATCATATCTCTCAGAAGTTCTACAAAGTCGCAATATAAGTATTATAAGAGATAAATTAGCCCCTCCTTTTTTTTTTCCCTCGACGATGCGAGCCCTTTGTTAAAATTTCCATAGCTCACTACTGATAAATAAAATAAAAATAAATCCGCCTAATGCCTTTTATTCCCTTACAGGGAGTAGGCGAGGCCTTTATACCCTATCTAGCTTTTGGAGACTGAGTGGACAGTTCAATCTCCACCGATAGCCAATCAGAGATAGCTGGCCCATGTCTATCACTAATTATAGCAGCCACCGATGGCAAACAAGTGCTGCCATCTCTTGGTACCTAACCTTAACAAGATATGTCACTGCCTGAAATAATGTGGGTACTACGGTCGATTTTCTTGAGTTTCCGGGAGGAAAAACCCACTTGCCTGTGACAGAGATCAACTAACTCGGGAACAGGTCGAAGAAAGGCTTAGAAAAAGTTCCTCCAGTCGGTGACTAGACTTGAACTTAAGTCAAACTTTGAGCGACCAAGCACAGAGGAAGCAAGCGCCACTTCCACTGAGCTACACAGGCCACTACTGATTATATCTTTATTAAACGAAGAAAAAAATCACACAAAAAATTGCTCTCATTGGTTTTAATCAGTGTGCGCAATGAGCTTGTATTTCCTTACAAAGTTTCTGTATGTCCGGTTTGTAACTAGTCGTTTTTAATTTACGGCACGATTCCAAGTTGGCATCGTGCAATTTACATTTAATGAAATTCATGTTAGAAAACGATTGCTCACATAAATATGTAGACCCAAAGATACTGAGAACACCAAATGCAAATTTTTTCAACTCATGATATGAGTCAGGAAGACTATTCCAAGTATTGAAAATCATTGAGTCTGTTTTCTGTAGTTCTTTTATAGCAGTCTGCTTGCGCTGTGAAATCAGACTGCATTTTTCTTTTTCCAGTTCTTCTATTTCAGTACCAAGACGTACAAATTTGAGCTCCATAAGTCTTTGCTTGTCAAGTCCAGCAATTGTATTTCAAAATTAGCCGTGTCAATATCAAACAGAGAAAAATTTAATTCCTTCACATTGGCATTAAGAGGATTAATAATAAAAGCTAGAGTCACTTTATTATTTCTGAATTCCTGAAACCTTTGAAGAAAAGATTCTCTCATGTTTAAAACTGCTGTCTTGAAATAATCTTTGTTAATGAGGGCATTCTCGACGATACTGAGACAAGTTTGGGAAATGAACTAAAGTTCCCCTCTCTGAATCTTCAGCGAACAGAATCAATTTCTTTTCAAACGAAATAACTTCCTCTAGCACTGAAAAAAACAGTATTTCCCTTGCTTGTAATTTACAATTGAGCTGATTCAGTTGTGATGTAACGTCCACCGTAAAGTACAATTTTTGCAACCACTGATCTTCTGTTAATTCTGGATATTAAACATCCTTGTTGTGGAGGAATAGTTTGATTTCATTTATGCAAGATGCAAAATGCTTTAACATGTCGCCTCTTTAAAGTCATCAAACCTTGTTGTACTGGAGAAGATCTGAATACTCACTCTCCATTTCACTTAGCAACTCTTTAAATTGTCGATGGTTAAGTCCCCTTGCTATAATGGTGTTGGTAATCTTAATTACCAATTTCTTCTGTAAATGTTTGTGCACAAAGTGCTTCCTGGTTGAGTATACAATGGAAAGTAATCACTTTATGATTAACCACCTTACCCGCCATTATGGATCAAATACACATCCTCATCCGCTTCGTATCCATCATATATTTCAATGTAATATCAATAGTATTATAATATGCACTTCGCATCCATGATAAACCTGACGCCCAGAGACGTCTTAGCTGGTAGCATGGTTAATTTTTCCTTTTAAAATTGAAACAAAACCCTTTTTCGCTCCCGTCGTACTTTTTGCACCATTGGTTGCAATTGACACAATTTTATTGAGTGGGATATGATTTTTTTCCCATGCATTCAAGGACAGCATTTGCTATGTCCTCTCCACGCGTTTGGCCCTTGAGTGGCAATAATCTCAGAAGTTCTTCTCTCGGACCCTCAGTTGACACATACCGCACAAAAAGGGAAACTTGGGCTGTGTTCTTGGTGTCGCAAGACTCATCTACTGCAACTGATAAAGCTGAAGCTAATTTAACATCTTCGACTTGTTGGTTGGTCACATTTGAGGACATTGTAACGGTCCTATCTACTACTGTTTTAGCAGATAACGGTATGTTTTTAATTTGATTCAAAATCTCTACTTTGTTTTTGAAATCCCGAAAAAGTTCTTCAGATGCATTAACAAAACAACATTTTATGTATTCACCATCTGTGAATGGTTTTCCTCTCTTAGCGATCTCCTGACTCACTACGAAGCTTGCAATATTAACATCATTGGCAGACTCTCTCCAATAATTAAATACAGAACTTGATTTTTCAACATTTTTCTGAAGTTCTTCAACTGCTCTCTTTCTCGTATCACTGACAGGATATTTTCAGGTAAATGTGGCATGTTTTGTCATGAAGTGTCTCTCCAAATTTGACTTTTTGTTGTGCGGCAGTTTTTCTTGGCAAATAAGACAGGTTGGAAGGCCATCCGAGTTCAAGATAAACGTGAAAGATTCAGTCCATTCAGTTTTAAAGTCACAATGCTCATTTGTTATTTTTCTTAGTTTTTTTTCTTCTTAGCAATGTTGAAAAGCACCCTAAACAATATATTTTATTTAACACGTTATATAAATACATTATATAAAAAGAAAATTAAAAGAACTAAGTGATTATTCAAAATAATAAATGACAATAATTCAAAAATATAATAAAAATAAATCTCACCAGTAACACGTTTTATTGTAACAGTTGCACGTGAAATAAAATACGCGTGGTAAATCACGACCGTCAACGTATCTAAATATAATAAAACCAATATTATATATATATATGTGTAAAATAATTGCCTTTATAATAATAATTGCCAGGTTGCCTTTATCACCTTAATGCAGTTTCTGGATGCACCCAGCCAAAAGAGAATACTAAGTTGCAGAAACAGCAAAGTGACACGGACTCCGCTTTCACATTTCGCCATTGCCAACGTAACGTTGCCTTGCCCAGTAGAGGGCGCCCGTGCGCTCACTTATTCGTCACTTTGTTGTTCCGCAAATGACCTCAGATGTCAAGGCACCCTAAAACCTAATTAGTCACTTTGTTTGGCTAACCTGCCTACCATGGCTGAACCATCCCCTCCACGCTCGCTTTCCCTCCCTGACATCGCACATCTTACTGTCATGAAGTTTTGCGAGACCTATAAAACAAATGAAATCACCATTATGTGAATAAAATCCTTTAAAAATTTTATAAATGAAACCATGATAGTTTTATTTTCATTTTTACTTCAGAGCCACATGCGGCTCACGAGCCTCAGTTTGCCGACCCCTGGTCTAGAATATAGCATGACAATTATATATATATGAGAGGATCAATAAGATAAATGAGAAAGCGAAACCTTTGTAGAAAGAATGATCCTAATAGTGTAATGTTTTCATGAACATGAGTAGTGAATGAGGAGTAAATGACAGCAGATAAAAAATAAGTGGAGAGCAGAAGATTTTGATTAGAAGCAGGTAGAATGATGAGCAAGAGAGTATGACTATAGGTAAATAAAAGAGTACAAGTGAGTATGCAAGAGATGAAAGCAGTAGGTGTAGCTGAGAAATGAGATAAACCATATGCAGCATGAGATTAGATGATTAGCAAATGAAAATACAAAGATGCAAGAGAACTGAGTGAAAGAATGTTACTATATGGAGAATACCATTACCAGAAACATGGCAAATAAGGATGCACAAAATTTCTTTTTGAGTTGGAAGAATGGGTAGGGTGATTGCGATTAGATATGAGGAGTAAACAAGCAGCGGCAGTGGCGGTCATATGGATGAATGATGTAGATGGACAGAAGGAGATGTGAGAATGATATATTATTGAGGAAAGTGAAAAGTTGCCAACATATGGACAATAATGAGCTGAGATGGTGAACAAAGATAATGAATGGCATGTTGGCATAGCAGCATGAAGATTTCAGTTTGTGAATATATCAGATGAAACTGAAGAACAGACAGAACTGTATAAAGAGACTGACTGCACTTGAATGAGTTTGAAACTCACCTGAAGTGACTGACATTAGAAGAGAGCAATTTGAGAGAGAGAGAGAGAGAGTTAAAAGGTGCATACAAGATAGAGAATACAGGAAAGAGTAAGAGAAAAATTACTGAAAAATGTTACTAAAATACCACTAGTTTTTCAGAAACTGAAAAGACCAGAAAGAATTTATGGTGAAATGAGATAATGGATATGTAAGATATAGAGAACAATGGAAAGTCAGAGCATGTAGAAGTTTTGGCATAGAGAGTATGTGAAATGGAAGTAGTGTGTGCTGTCAGTATAAAGAAGAGATGGAGTGTATGAAGAATGTATGAAGGATCAATAGAGGATCTGAGAAAAATGGCATAGGATGTGATAAAGGAGAGGAGTTGAGGTCTGGTGTGAGAGCCAAAACTGAGATGTGGCATAAGTTGGACTGGTTAACTTACAAGTTAATGTGGTTGTTTATGAGTGCAAGAAGTATAAGAAATAAGGAGAATAAATTTGTTGCACTAAATAAGTGATACAGCTAGTTTGAGAATGATGAAATCATTGAAATAGATATGGAGGGGTGAAGACAGCAAGGAGCAAGAAGGTCATACAAAGAGCTGCTGATAAGAGCAAAGGACTGTACCTGATCAAGAAGGATATAGGAAAGAAGAAATAGCGGCTGTGGTTCTGAGGAAGTATGGTATGAGATAGAATGAGGTACTGAGATGTCTATAGGCCTGTAAACATAGACTATGATGTCACACACTGTTAAATTGATTTGGCTAAAAGAAGCAGGTAATCATTTTTTGTTATTTTAATAATCGAAATATGCATCGAAATAAAGAATAACATCTAGGAACAAGGAAAATGAATTTCTTGAATTTCTAAGGATCTTAGGTCTTCATAACAGAGGATATATATGGTGAAATGAGGGTATATTAAGTCTTGGATATTTGGTCACTTCATTACAAGTGATCACTTTGAAGGAAGTGTCAAATCATTCTTCAGTTGGTGAAAGTGATCCGAGGTAAACCTTAGTGGCCAACCACACAAAAAGACTTTTGTGAGAAAAAATAGATGAACTACAAAGCAGGTCATTATGAAAAGTTCAGGAGAGACAGCTTAGATTAATAGAATAAGATGAGAAATTAGACAGAAAGTTATGTTAATGACTAGGCATTAGTCAACTGTGGTGATATGTGAACAAACACATTCAACAGGTTAGGAGATTTAAGGATAGGTATAATATGGATAAAAGGTGGAATAAACTATGTAATCTGGAAGAACTTTAATAGCTCAATTGGTTTAGATGAGCTCTTTGGCTGGAAGGACCTAGGTTCAAACCTTGTCTATAACATGATGATCCTTTATTGGCTGTTTTCAATGAAATGGTGAGTTAGTTGGTCTCATACAGAGGTGGAGAGTTTTCCTCATGGAAATGTGGTTTTTCATCCTTCTCGTTTTTCATTGGAATAAACTAGACATAGAAACACATACAATATACAGACATAGCATAATAAATGAGTGAGGATTAACCTCTATATTATGTCAGATTTAGTTCCAAATGCCTGCATGGTCAATGGTAGGTCTACACACATGCATAAATCAGGAAGGAAGGAATCTGGAAGAAGAAAAGGCATTATTTGGTGCTGTATACGAAGGGAATAATCTGTTTCAATAATGAAATACTAAGTTGGCATAATCGAAATAAGTATAACGTCAAAAGGAAAACTCATGTAAAAAACTTAATTAGCATAAAATTTTTGCTTAAGTGTAATAGGCATCTTCAGTACAAGATCATAGAACAGCAAATAAGCAATAACAGACAATTCTAAAAACACCATCTAAGTAGCTAATACAAGATAACTAAATATCTTCAATAACTTCCTAACTTGAAGACAAATATAGTGGTATCTCGCTAATCTGAACCTCTTTTGTCCAAACCCTCCAGTAATCTGAACTGCGGTTTGAAAGAAGAAAAGTTTTATTTATTATGTATTATTATATTATGTACTATTGTTTTATTTAATAATTATTATTTTAACTATTATTATTTATTTTATTATTATTACAGCAGAGTATTTTTTCATACTGTCGATTGTACAGTTATACTGTAGGTCTATTTTAATTTATTGTGTGTTCACGTTTGCCTGGGAAGCCATTGAACCCAAAGCAATTCAAGCGTCATGGAAAAAACTGTGGCCTTCTAGAATTTACCAAGATAACTATGATGATACACAAAAAGAGGAAATTCAAAACATGCATAATTTGATTAAAAATATAAATTCAGATGTTGAAATTTCACAAACAGATGTTACGAAATGGATTACAGGTAGAACTGTAAGTGAATTCGAAATCAAATCAGATGCTGAAATTATAAATATGACGCTACAGAATGAATTAGAAGATGAGGATGATGATAAAGAACTCGAAGGAAAAAAAAAAGTAAAACATGAAGAGGCAGTTGACAGTTTTAATATGTGTATAGAATGAGCTAAGCAGAATGATACTAATGCAGCTCCGAGAAGAAGCATTCAAAAAAGTTTAGCTTCCAAAAAGCAAAAGAAAATCAGTGACTTTTTTTACAAAGAAATAAAAAAAAAAACTTTTTGTTTATTTTCTGAAACTTTTTTTTTGTGTGTTGTGTACAAGAAAGTGATTTTTTATGAAAATTAAGTTATGTACTGTTAAATTGTGAATAAAGATATTTTATGTGTTATAATACTTCATTCATAATTAACATAATTCACCATCTCATAAGCAAGACTTGTAAATATTATTTGTCGTTAGTCTCTTGCTTGTAATATATTATTCATATAAATGCTTTGAGTTTTGTTTTTTATTAATTAATTATTTAATCTTAGAATATGTAATAATAATGAAAAGACTATATAAACATGTCATTCATTTTATTTAGTTTATTCTGTAAAATTTATAAGAAACTGTATGTATGTAAATTTAAATGTATATTATATGAATTGTAAAATATCTTTTTTTTTTTTTTGTTTCTGTATGCAAGAGTGATTTTATGTAATTCTTCTGATTGAATTTGATTGACTGCTGAAGGAGAAATGGAGTTTGTTTTAGTCAGCACGTGTTTAGAACATGAACGGCTGTGATATGGAGAGAAACCAGTAGATGTAAGCTGAACTGGTTAGAACCAGATTTTGGCGAGAAGAATGAATGTTTTTAATTGGAAAACGAAAGTAAAGAGAGAGGAGAAGCGTTCAGGACAGCAAGAAGGAAGTAACGGATAGCAGTAAGGGGATTTGGAAAAGCCATAAATCGATTAAGAAAGGACTGGGAATTAATAGGCAATTTTCTATGGAATTCTAAAATTACGACGAATTCCAATTGTTTTGAGGAAGAATAGTGCAAAGCTGAATTTAATGCATAGAAGAAAATAAGGAATAAGTAGATTACCTAAAACGAGTGCATCAAGACTTGTGAAACTCTGTTTAATATTTCAGTTATTATAGTGAAGATTTCTTTTGAATAGTGTTACTTCAAAGTAATACTTAACTAGAGTTTTAAGTGTGCCTATAGTAAATCCAGTGTGTAAAAGATGTAACCCAGTAAGAGCAGTCCTTTTATATTTCAGTGTGAAGAAATTAGAGTTAGCTCCGCCTGATATATCTTAACATTAACTGTGGCGTTCTACTAAAACTAGCTGAAGTATGGAGCTTTAAAGTGTTTCCCCCCCTTGAAATGATAACTGCCTCATAATTAAATTAAATGTTTGTTGACTAAGAGAGAATTAGAGAATTCTACCTTAAGAATAATTACTGTAAAATTCTGGAACATTGAACTGTGTGAATCATTTTCAATTATTTGGAAGAATATAGAATTGACAGCTGAATGTTTAATGCCTAATGTTTTATATTTGTTATGAGTATTTGAACTAAGTTGATGCATAAAAGAATTGAATTATCTCATTGAATAGAGACAAGTTGTGATAATAGTATTTAAGCGTTGGAGAATAAGATCTGTAAATTTAACTTCAATCTTTAAACCAAACCGAGAGGCTACTAGTGTCTCAGAGATATTTTGAATATTGTTCAATTAAATTATCTTGCTTAGAAAATTATACTTAAATGTACATGTTCTATAACCCTGTATTAAATGTTTATTTTATTGAATTCAATTTGTTGTTTGCCTGATTCTTCTTCATTGTACTGCTCATAAAATTTATTCAAACCTTGCGGAAGCCTTAAATGATAATATTAACCTCGGCCTGAGTAAAGTGAGATTGCAAAAGTTAGTTGATGATTGATTCCTCTGTATTATATAGACTAATCTGAATATAGGGTGGTGCAGGATAATATAAATTTCCTTATATTTGGATCAGTATCAATCAGCATCTAATAAAATAAAAACGGAATTTAAAGAAATAAGAATAGATCCAACTAACCAACATAAATGGATCAATTAGCAAGATAGGACGACACAACAGTACTGAACTATGCAATTTTATTAAATCAGAATCCTCAACAGTACAGGTACATAAAAACTAAATTTTTTACTAAAATAAACTTGTGTACTGTATTATTTTTTAAGTTTTACATTACAGTATAGTAGCTTTTTTCCTATCAGATACTTCATTTATTTACAGAATTAAATTGATGTACCATTAGAATCTGATTATTTTTGTCTTAAATGCTAGTTATTGTTGTCTCTTGGGTGAAAATTTGCTAATCGAAACAAGCACGGTTTTTATTAATTCAGATTAGCGAGATACCCTGTATATGCTAGTGTCCCAAAGCTAAGCACAAACTACAGTTTTTACCTGTATATGAAAAAATTGTCATGACTACAGCCAAATGTGGACTTAAATTAATTGCCAGTATACTAATAAATTATACTGTATTACAAAAATTGTGTTATAAATTTCATACAAATTAAATTGCAACATGTTTTCAAAATACTTTAAAAAATACTTTAACATGCAGAGACAAACAAGTTGTTGTTCCTCTGTTTCGAGCCTTGATAAGACCCCATCTGGACTACTGTGCCCAGTTATGGGCACCAGGGTTTCTTTGCGATGGGGAGGAAGTAGAGAGGATCCAGAGACGAGTGACCAAGATGATAGAAGGTCTGTGGAATGAACCTCATGAGAATAGGTTGAGGATTTGTGGGTTGCAGAGATTGGACGATAGGCGAAGGAGGGGTGACATGATTGAGCCATTCAAATTACTGAAGGGTTTCTATAAGATTGATCCAGAACATAATTTTGAAAATATGACTGGTGGTGGGAGGACTAGGGGCCATGCATGGAAGCTGGGCAAGAGCGTGGTTGACAAGGGAGTTAGAGCTAGGTTTTTTACTTGGAGAGTGGTGAATGAGTGGAATAAGCTTCCAGAGTCTGTTGTGGGTGCTACGACCATGAATGAGTTCAAGGCAAGGTATGATAGATACTGTGTCAATGTCGAATAGTTGTTCTTAACATGATGTTAGGGCCTCCCTCGATGAGTCTGTCGACTCCTTGGAGTTGCCCGGAACAACAATAATAATAATAATAATAATAAAAAAGTTAAATTTCTTAAGGATGTAATTAAGGAATTCATGTACAGTGCTTACAGTAAACTATTATTATTATTATTATTACGGGCAACTCCAGGGAGTCCTTAGACTCATCGAGAGAGGCCCCAAATCATGTTCATCGCAACTATTCGACATTCACACAGTATCTATCATATCTTGCCTTAAACTCATTCACTGTCACAGCACCCACTACAGACTCTGACAGCTTATTCCACTCATTCAGCACTCTAAAAGTAAAGAACCCAGCTCTAACACCCTTACTAACCACACTCTTGCCCAGCTTCCATGGAATGTCCCCCTAGTCCTCCCACCAAAATTTCTCTATGCAGAGAAACATTTTGGTATGGAATATGTCCACCCCCAAACTGTGCTGCAGCTCTCAAAATGTTGTGACATGTTTAGCACCAAGTAATTCAGGAAGTCTTGAGGCAAACTGGCCCACTCCTCTTTCAGAGTAAGGAAGATGCCTTGTTTCTTTTCTGGAGGGGAATTTCAAGCAGCAATGCATCTCACTATCGCATCCCAAATGTGTTTTATGAGGTTGAGATCTGGGGAGTGTGCTGGCTACTCAATTCAATTAATATCCTCAGGTCTCCAGAACTGCTCGTGTACAATGCAGTATGGCACTGTCATCCATAAAAATGAATTCTTTGCCTATAGCTCCATGGAACAGTTGAACATAACATTGAAGAACTTCATTGCAATATTGTTCACCAGTCGTAGTCCCTTTTTCTAGCACTTGTAGCTCAGTGTTTCCATTAAGCATAATGCCTCCCCATTCCATGACCCCAGCACTACCATATCTATCCCTTTCAAGAACATTCTTGTGATAGTAAGCAGTACCACTCTGTTATGTGAGAATCCAAACTCATGCCAGAACAAGTGTTTCCTCTGATCTAGAATCAGAGGAAAGAATAAAAGGACTCATCTGTAAAGAGTACATTAGCCCAATGATGTGTTGTCCAATTTTTATGACTACAACACCATTTAAAACATGCTCTATGATGAGCTATGGATAAAGGGATAAGACTTCAGGCATATAGGCCTATTTGTCGCAAATGTCTTGCCACAGTTTTTTGAGATATTCACATACTCGTTCTTGAATGGAGCTGACCATCTGTGGGGCATCGATTATGTTTTGCTGTTATAACCAAAAATATGTTTTCATGCTCCTTGGTAGAGTGAGGGTGACATTTTAGCAAACATCTGGAACATATTCCAGATGTTTGGTTTCAAATACTGCCCAGAGCCTGGATACAATGCTATGTGAGAATCAGTGGCAGCCCGTGAAGTTTTAAATGGGGGTGCTGCCTATACAAAATAATTTTAAAAAAATTCTTTTTTTTCCTGATCAGTAACGAATTTATTAATAAATAAATCTACAGATTTATTTATTAATAAATTGGTTACTGATTAGGAAAAAAATAATTTTTTAAAAATTATTTTGTATAGGCAGCACCCCCATTTAAAACTTCATGGGCCGCCACTGGTGAGAATCCAAACTCTGACAATATTAGTAATTCTGCAGCCTTCTTCAAGCTTTCCAACAATTTTTCCCATGTGAAACCATCCAGATTACGTCTTTGAGACATTACAAGACATCCAAGTTTGCAACGTTATATCTTCACAAAAAGAGCTGTCTTCAAACAATTCGGTTAACACAGCCTTTTGCCTTTTATCCTGTTGTGTGCTAACACATGACACCTTTGTGTGCAATTCAAAAATTTGAATGTATACTGGCTTCTATTCAAAATCATTTATACAAATTGCAGATTAGCCTGAATTTGCAACTGTAATCTTGAGAAGTAGTGTTCGTTCCTTAGGTTTTGGACACCAGTGTGCATGTACACACAAATAAAGTCAGTACTTTTTTAAATCTGCTAATCTTTCCTTTCTCCCACAAAGGGGATAGATGTAGACAACTGGATCTATTTAAGTTAAGACAATGAAGTACAGTTTCACAAGTTTCTTTACAAAGACATTCTATGAGGAAGACTTTTATGTAGGACTTGTCCTATTCCAATAAACCATGTTTAGTGCAGATAGCATGCTTAGAAAGTCCAGACTGTTCAGGCTCTTGATATTTAACATAAAACTTCTGTTCTTCTAGATGAATAAAATCAGATCTTCCAGTTTCCAAAATAAGATAATCCAAAAGAGTAAGGAATCTGATAGCCACCTGGAAAACCTAGAGGTGGAATTTGTCCTTAGGAGAAGTGAGAAAGGTGGAGATTCTTGTGATGGGGAAAAAGGCAAGAAAAATATTCAGTGGTTTTAAAACTTTCACTATGCATTCAGAAATGCCTTACAAATAAGGGATAGGAATGCAAGCTATTTCTTCTGTATTGGAAGAGGTAGAGATATCATAACACTGTTAAAAGCTCTTTTGATGAAAGAATACTTAAACCATTTGATAAAAAGGTGGATTTAATTTGTCATAATTCTTTCTGTAAAAGACTGTCTGAAGAACATGAAGAAAGCACAATGTACTATCTTAATAGTTTAGCTTTTTGACTAGCATAGTGATGAGATTCAGCATGGATATAACATCTTATAGGAATCCTCTTCCAAAAAACTGAAAATTATAAATTTCCACCTGGTTGACAAAGAATTAGAAGATCTAAAAAAAAGCAAGTTTGAGCACGGTTAGTAGTTGGACGGGGATCAATCGTTTGATGCTGTTGGCACACTCTCCCTTGATGAGTCTTTGGATTCCCTGGAGGTGTCACATAATAATAATAATAACTACTATTAAGTGAATTGGGTCCTGAGATGAAGTGCATTTAATTTGAAAAGAAACTGCTGCAACTCAGTGCTATTCCAAATTGCAAAATATCATTCACAAGACCAATCCTTTATCTAAGTGTGAGCAAACAAAGTTTGCACCTGAAAGTATCTTCAGGACTGAGCTAAGGTGGTGCAACTCGTGGCAAAAGTGGAGAAAGCTATCATCACTCCTATCTCAGTATCTCCCATAATGCAAAGCACATCTCCTTGCAGATACGTGTAATGCTATGCATTACAGCAAGGGCAACTACCCAGACCAGTTTTGACCTTTATTGAGGTCTCGTCAGTGGGAGCCAGGCCCAGTAGTGGAGACACAAAGGCAGAAGCAATGAGAGGTCATTCCCACCTATAGGAGTTGCCAAAAGGTGTACAACGTTATTATTAAATTACTCCAGATTCAGAGAGAAAGATGTTAAGAGTTTATTTTTCACTTGATTAGACTATAATAAGTTTAGTTTAATCCTTTATCCAAGTGTGAGCAAACAAAGTTTGCTCCTGAAAGTATCTTCAGGACTGAACTAAGGTGGTGCAACGCCAAGGCACCTCCCATAATGCAAAGCACATCTCCTTGCGGATATGCGTAATGCTATGCATCAAGGCAAGGACCACTACCCTGGCTCCCACTGATGAGACCTCAATAAAGGTCGAAACCAGTCTGGGTAGTGGCCCTTGCTTTAATGCATAGCATTACACATATCCGCAAGGAGATGTGCTTTGCATTATGAGAGATACTGAGATAGGAGTGACGATAGCTTTCTCCACTTTTACCACGAGTTGTCTTGGTGTTGCACCACCTTAGCTCAGTCCTGAAGATACTTTCAGGTGCAAACTTTGTTTGCTCACACTTGGATAAAGGATTAAACTAAACTTATTATAGTCTAACCAAGTGAAAAATAAACTCTCAAGATTGGTGTGTAAATTGAGGCAGATGGAGTTAGATAATAGTGGAGTGGCATAGATAGAAGACTGGCTGTGTTATAGGTATCCATGTGTTCTAGATAAACATCCTCAGAAGAAGATTACTAGTGGTGTGCAGCAAGGATCTGCTTCAGGATCATAATTGCTCAAGTCAATGATACTGAGAGAGATATATATATATATACACTTCTGTTGTATGTTTTATATAACAATTCTCACCCCAACACACACACAAAGATTTCAGAACTTATTACAAACCTGTATAATGTTTGGGCAGGGTTAAGAGGGAGAGGAATCTGCTACTTTTTTTTTTTTTTTTTAAGAGCTAAAGGTTTGCGTTCTTGGGGATACTTCAGGTGGAAGGCTGTTTCAAAAAAAAACATAAGGAGGTGAAATGAAAGAAGGGTGGGTGAAGCATGCTTGGCAATTGAAATGTAAATTGGTTTTGAGCAGCTCCTGCTTATGAAGAGAATGATGAGTGCCAGCTCTATAAAACAAGTACTCATGGAAATAAAGAAAGGCATAAAGCAGAAACAGACCTATCACCAAGAGATCAATAGTTAGACTTTTCCCTCTTTCTCTTTTGAAACAGGCTGAATATGAATTTTACTTTCATGTTGTATGATAGATGACAGCTGAGCATGATAGCATATAAAAATTACACAGGACAGGTGTTAGTTCTGGAGCACATCACTAAAACCGACTTTCCAGATTCCATTAGGACTCGGAAGCCTGTTTCAGATTTAGGTTGTTTAAGATCCTTCAGATGTTTTTCTAGCAAAAGGCCACCTGAGGCACAAGTGCAATCATCATTATGGTTGGGAGTTGATTTGCTTTGATCATCTATGCAGGAGTTGGGGATTCACTGATGCCAGTCGGTCAGTTTGTCTTGAAGTGTTGTTACAGTAGTGATGTGTGTTGGTGTGTGAGGGAGAGAAGGGTTGAACAGGTGGATAGAAGTTGCAGCCAGCGATCATTAAAAAAGGTACTAAGAGGCATGACTACCATTTATACAAGAAGTGACTTTTCTGCATTTAACTCTTCTGAAATCAGATTTTAGTTTTTATTAATGGTGTTTTGATTTGAATTGTCGCCGTCTTCTATTTCTCAATCCACTTGAGATATGCCGCATGTATTAAATATAGCTGTAAAATGGGAGTGAAAAAGTGCAAATACTAATAAGACATTTATAAAAATGAGATTGGTGGAAAACATTAACACAAAAAAACAAATTTTGAATGATATGTTTCAAAGATATGCTTATATCATTAGTAATTTGGAGAAATAAATTTATAATATGATATCCTTTATGCTAAGGATAAAAGGTATAAACATAGCTTTCTTTTCTTACTTGCTCCTTCTGGTACCTTTTCTACATAATTAACTAATCATGGGATGTTAAATCTTCTTCTTCTTCCTAACATGGAATATAGGCCATGTGGCCTGCTCCGGTCTCATGCCATCTCTTTCTTGGTCTTCTGATTCTTCTTTTTCCACTTATTTTGTATCTGTATAATATTTTTGGTAGTCTGCTGTTGTCCATTCGATTTAAATGTTCTATCCATTTTTGTTTATACTGTCTTATGTAGTAATTAATTGGTTTGATTTTTAGGGATTGTAAGATTTCTTCATTTGTTTTGTGGTCCCACTTGGTATATCCAGCTGTTTTTCTGAGGAACTTCATTTCTGCTGTTTGAATTCGTTTTTCATCTTTCCTTTTCATGGTCCATGTTTCGCTTCCGTATAGTAGAGTTGGTTTTGACAAGACATTATATAGTCTGATTCTAGTGTGTTTTTGTACCAGGGATGGCTTAAATATACTGTTTATTACGCCATTTACTTTGACAAAGTTTGATATTTCAATGTCTATGTCTTTTTCTTCTTCGTAAGATAGATCACATCCCAAGTATCTGAAAGTGTTTACTTGTTCTAGTATTTTATTATCTATCACTATTTTACTTCTTATTGGGTTTTCTCCTTTGAATGCCATTATTTTTGTTTTTTCTTTGGATATTGTCATATTATATTGCTTTGAGATATCATTTAATGATTTTAATGATCTTTGTAAGTCATCTTCTGATGTAGCTAATACTATTTGATCATCTGCAAATAGTAGTGTATCTATCTTCATTTGTGGGGTCATTTGTATACCAAATGGGTTATGCTGTTTCCAGATTGTTAATATTTCATTTATATATATATTGAAAAGCAGAGGTGAGAGGGTACATCCTTGTCGTACTCCTTTTGATATATCTTTCCATTCTGAGGTGTGTTCTAATTTAACTGCTATTTTATTTCCTGTATATATTTCTTGAATAGATTGTAAAAGTTGGTTTGGTATGTTTAAATTGGTTAATATTTTAAACAATTTTTGTCGACTAATTTTGTCAAACGCCTTTTCATAATCAATAAACACCACATGTGTTTCTTTTTGAAATTCTCTTCTCTTTTCTATTAATAATTTTAAAGTAAAAATTGGATCTATGCAGGATCGGCCTTTTCGGAAGCCATTTTGTTCTTCTAGTAATTTGTTTTCTACAATGCTGCTTAGTTTCTCTTTTAATATTCCTGCATATATTTTATATCCTGTATTCAGCAGGCTAATTCCCCTATAATTATTGCAATTGTCTTTATTTCCTTTTTTATAGATTGGGATGACCAGTGCTTTTTTTCCAAGAGTTAGGGATTTTTCCAGACATCCAAACCATATTAAAAAATTTCAAAAGTCTTTCATTAAATTTTTCACCTGCATTTTTGTATAGTTCTATATTTATATTGTCTTCTCCTGGCGTTTTCCTATTTTTCATCTTCTTTATTATATTTTTCGGTTCTAACATTGTGATATTTTCTATTAGGTCATTCTTTGTCTTATAAAATTTTAATTCCTTGTTCTCATCTGTCCAGAGATTTTGGAAATAGGTCACCCATTTTTTTAAATCTATTGTTTGTATTTTTAAGGGATGTTAAATGGAATCTAAAAAATTGTCTTGGGATGTTAAATGGAATCTAAAAAATTGTCTTGGGATGTTAAATGGAATCTAAAAAATTGTCTTGGGATGTTAAATGGAATCTAAAAAGTAAAATGTAATTTCTAATAAGGAAAAGACAATTTGTCACAACTGCGATTATTGCAGCATCATAATCTTTACCCCATCAACTTTCTTTCAGCTCATAAGCACTTTTATTAACCACCAAATTCCCCCCACCCCCCGTCTCCATAGTAAATTCATGGCCTTTCCCATTCCCCTATTTGCATTTTTGGAATTTCGTCAGTTCTATCACTTCCTAAAATCAATAAATGCCTATTGAAACACTGAATGGCTGGTGAATATTTCTTCATATTCCTTCATATTCGAACATATTCCTTCTGTAAGAAGAGAAGGAATATGTATATTCTTTTATATATTATTTAATATATATATATATATATATATTTTTTTTTTTTAATAAATAAAATAAGCACAACGAAACTATTAACATGCCGAGAGCAGATATACAAACATCCCTACACTGTACCAGAATAAAAACCAGAGCCGTTATAGCAGACAAGCAAGTTTTCATATTTCATATATGCCCTCCCTTAGTTTCGCTGAGTGATGAGACTGTTAAGATTGCAGATTTCGCGGTATGGTAATTATATAAAATAATTAAGATCACACGAATACCTGTTGTTGTCATATTGCTGGAATTCGGTACTATTTCATCGCCTATTAATTTCCCAATTCAATCGAAACGTATTTTTCCACACCTTGATAGAATACAGAATATTAACTGTGACACTTCTTAATAAATATTAAAGTATTTTCCTACCATACATATATATATATATATATATTAACTGGGATTCGGCCTCTTATAATCACTCATTCCGATGAACACATCACCAACGAAGTACACACAACGATATATATGGAATCAAATTTCAAAAGCCCCTCTTTAACTGCTTAGTATATGCGACTAAAGTGCCCTCTAAACTTTTAAATAAGATAACATTATTAATGTATTATTATTAGAAGAAAAATAATAGAAATAATATATAAGTATTATAAGAAGAGGAGGAACATATATATATATTATTTAATATATATATTATTTTATTTAAAAAAATAAATAAATAAAGTAAGCGCAACGAAACTATTAACATGCCGAGAGCAGATATACAAACATCCCTACACTGTAAGTAATATAAATAAACTATAAATTAGAATATGAAGAAAAGATATGCATCGAAGTAAAAATATCAAACAAGAGGACTCCTCGATATTAAACGTTATCTACAGACAACCCAATTTAAGCCCCGTAAAATTTCTTGACAAATTAAACAGATGGCTTCAATGACATAAATATAAACAACATGAACAAAATAACCGCAAAGTACTTGGCCTCTTATCAGCATATAACTTAACCCCACCTATACGGTTGCATACAAGAGAAGAGATAGTCGAAAACACAATCACCTCGTCCTGTATTAATCATATAAATATACGGGACCCTCCAGAGGCGTAGCTGGAGGGGGTGGTCCAACTCGGGCGGCACTTTGAACATTTTTGAACTTTTGCAGTTAATTCTAAAATACAGTCTCGAAAACTCAGTTCCAGCTATTCTAATACTACAGCGAATTTTACTCACAATTGTTGTAAGTGTTGCTAGTTGTGAGAGGAGTTTTTCTAAATAAAATTGATTACGAATTACCTACATTACTATGAACTAGACTTCGACAATATCATCAACGATTTTGCTGACAGAAAAGCAAGAAAAATAACATTTTAGAATGTTGAAATTAAAGTTTTACTTCAAAAATGAACATAATGTTTTAATTTATTTCCCTATACATCATTTTGACTTTTTGTAGTATTTTTGGTGTGTATTGAGAGGAGCGGCAAACACAGAGATTGCCCCGGGAGGCAAATCTAGCTACACCACTGGGCCCCTCCAAAGAGCTATACAGCAGCCGTCATGTCACTGCACTACTGCTGCATACTGAACCAGAAGCCTTAAAAACTCAGAGACTACATAATAGCATTATAAACGAAACTATAGTGAACAGGACCGGCTCTACCAACGGTGTTTTACGTACATTTGCACAGGGTGACAAGTTTTTTGTGGCGGCAAAATTGGCCTAAACTATACGAAAAATAAATCTAAAAATAAAAGTCATTTATTCCTTCTCTGTTGAAACCAGACTTCAGGAGGTCGTTAGTTAAATTTTTACATAAAACTTCATTGTACTGTATATTTTTTAAAAATCATAATCATTTAAAATAATATAGTATAGTATTATGTTGCGTTAAATATCGCACTGTCAGTGTTAATATCAGACGATGTGACAATAGCAGAACATTTTGCAATCATTTCCGATTCCATTTTTGGCCGTGAGTGACCTTGACCTGAGGTTAAATATCATTTAATCAACGAGACCAAACGATCATTATGAGATAATTGGTTAAGAGTAAACCAGTTAAAGAAATACAATCATAATGCATAAATACAGTTGTGTAGTGATTGTAATAATACTTTTTTGATACAGTTATTAGGATTTGACTTTTAAAATAATTTTAATATTCTAATATGTATGATAAAAGAAAAAAAAATTATCAGGTTCAGAATATCGCAAACGAAAATCGGAAAAAGAACGCGTTATTCAGAAACAAAGCAGGGCTTTGCATAAATATTTAAAAACTGAACCAGCAAATGTAGTACAAGAGAAAATAAGCGAAAGGACCGAAACCAAAAATTCTGAGCTCATAGCAAGTACTTCTATTGCGATTCCAGTAATGTGGATATTAGTAACAATGAGGGCGGAAAAATAGGGAGGAAGAGGTGGCAAAATTCCTGGAGTCGACCTTGATAGTGAATGACGAAATCTGAAAAATAGACTGGATGCAAATCGCGTCCGCAGACTTTGCTGATAACACTATATATACTAATGTTAAATTTTCATTTAACAAAGTATATAAGAAAAATAAAAACACGCTCGCAAACCCGATAAAAATCAAGGATAACAGAAAACATTAAAAGATATACAAAGAAAAATGCCGTATGGAAGCAACCTGAGAGGTCGCCTAATAATACAGTTTTATACAAAAGAAAACGGAATTACCCAACAACACAGATTAGAACCACAAAAAAAAAAAAAACATATTTCAGAAACAAATTAACAACCGTTTAGAGCGACATAAAGGAAATCTGCCACCTGATCCATTTTTATTAACCAGGTGCCGGGATCACGATCCAGTGCCTAGCATTTTTGTGTTCAGACTACACGCAAAGCAAAATACGAACAGTTTTTGCATACATACTAACTTTTTCTCCTGTCTTTTCTTTTTCTGGTAAAGAATAGCAAGAAAGTTAAAAGAAATTTGAAGTTTAAGATTTCTGAATGCCTCTCAAGCAGTTTAAGTTACAAGCTGGGCTGTTGTAGTAGAAAAAAAATCTTAAAATAAAGTTAGGGTTAAAAATATCTCTGCTTGCTCCCTTTGGGAATAAAAGGTATTGAATTTATTGTATCTTTTTTATTGATAAAAGTGTAGAGCAACAAGAAGGCGAATATTATCTGTCAGTGTTACAGGAAGTATGAAAGTACTTTCGGAAGAGAAAGTCTTGGTTCATTAACATTATCATAGAGGGCTGAAGATGGAGCTGCCTACCCGATGTCTTTAAAAGTTAGTTAGGACTAAATGCTCTCTGCCAACTTGGTCTGGACAACATAAAAGGCATTAGAGGATTTTTATTTATTTATTGAATTTTATAGTTAAAAGCAACTTTTTACTTGTTTTGCTAATCTCCTTTACCATTCTCTATAAGTGATCATACTTTCGATTAGTTTTACTTGCATGCTCTCGAATGATAGCACTGAGTTCCTTTTTATATAAATAAAGAAAAAATAATAATGCAAGTTAAGAGTTCTGCTTACTTCATTTTTTATATAAAAAAGGAAATAGGTAGAGCTCGTAACTATAAATAAATACAATTAATCTACAAATGTATTTTATTCCTCGAAGTACTAGGTGACCTTTTGGAAACTGTTAGGCAGGTTTCCACCCTTAGTCATCCCCAATAGTTGAATTCAAGTTTCAGACAATTGCTACCTCAGAGCCTTCTTTATACGTTTCCCCGAAATAGAGTTCTTCTGTTGAAATTTTCTTAGTTGCTGAGTTAAAAATCCGGGTTCTCAACAGGGAAACTCTCTTTGGAGTTACTTTTACTGAGTGAGAATAGGAGATATTTTCTAGTATACTATATCAGAAATCAGAAACTACTTCTGATATATGCTAAAGGAGAAATTCTATTCTTAGATGTTAAGCCACTTATGACAGTGTTAACAAGAAGGCACTTTATGCTCATGATCATATTAAAATTAGACTTTTTAAGTTCACAATTACATACGAATGGTGCTTAGTAAAGATCCAGTCGGATCTTTCTGATCAGTTTCAATTTTAAAAACGGAGTAAGGCAAGAGGCGCTCCTTGCTTATTTAATATGGTACTAGAAACCGTTGTAAGAGATTCCAGAATTCAAAACAGTGGTGCAATATTTCATAAATCCATCCAATTATATGCTTATACAAATGACGTTGATATCATTGGTCCTCCACCTTTCTATGAAGGATGCATTTCTCACTAAAAGCAAAAAAAGGAGACTGAGTTCGTTGTTTTCATCAGCGTGTTACATGTCATTACTGTCAGAAAGCCTCTCCCTATTTTCACACTTGTTTAACACGGGCGTCTTCATGTAGGTCTCTGCTAGTAACTCATTATTTTTCTACTTATTCTCTCTCTGGGAATCCGACTGTAATAAGGCCCACTCATCTCATCCTTCATACTGGCTTTATGTCAGTTCAGTTCAACTGGTTGGCTTTGTAAACGTTTTTCTTTCTTTGACTGGCTCCGGTCTTAGGCGATCTCCAACGTGGGCAAGTTGGCTTTATTGCTCCCAGGAACTCGGTTTTTAATTCTGCAACTCAAGAAAATACTGCAAAATCACTGTATCATACAATAATGTATTCCGTTCGGGTAAGGAACCACGAGATGGCTACAGTTGCCTGCCATAATCTCTTAGCTTCAACTATTTCTAATTGGCTAAGGGTGAAGACTGACTGCTTCTCAGTCTCCAAACAATAGATTGTGCTAAAATGACATCGCCTATTCGCTCTGGGAATTAAAAAGCGTTAGCGGATTTATTTATTTATTTCAGTTCTCATTTTCTTTCTTTTCTTTTCTTTTTTGTCAAACAAGTTTGAGAACCATGTGTCAGTGCAACCAATATAATGGAATATATCAACTTCTTTTTTAAGAGAAATGAGAAAATCATTCTTAATCCACTAGCCCAATCTCAATAGACAATTATTCATTGGAGAACATGAATGCTTCACATATTTTGAGTCAGGTAGAAACAGATAGCATAATTATAAAGTAGGACGAATATCAGTTGCTGATCAGTATTACTATGAGCTGTCAGGGTATCTTAGAAGGCCATTATCGGGAGCTACTAAAACTATGTTATATATTATTATAAAGGGTGTTTCAAAATTCCACATACCAGCTTTGAGGGGAGGTAGAGAACATCAAAATCAACCTTATTCACATAGGAAGACATGACCGGAAACGCCACCCGAAAGTGATAGGTGGCGCAGTTCGCCAGCGCTCCAGGTGAGCAATTGGGGCTCCCTCATTCAAGCTCTCGACATCGTACGAAGAACATGCGTTGTTTTACGAACGCTGAGATGGCGGACATGCACCTCGTTTACCATATTATGTATCCAACTACCACTGAACTGTTCAGTTACGCCAAATAAAGTTTTTTACACTACTTACTGCCTTGTGTTATTTCTGTATCTTTGTGTAAGTACCTTCCGGTGGCGTTTCCGGTCATACTTTCCTGTGTGAATATGGTTGATTTTGATGTTCTCTATCTCTCCCCAAAGTTTGTATGTGGAATTTTGAATCACCCTGTATAAGTTTTTATGGTCCGTCATTTATTTAGACCGCTCAAACATGGGACACTACTAAAGCAGATGAGAGAGAGACAAAAAGGAAAGTTTGACAGGAAATTTCCTGAGAAGGATTTATGCTTGTCGAATGTGGTGAATAAGAGGAAGATGCTATATGAAGGAAATTATACGATACTTAATTAGACATGGTACATTATACACATTAGTTTGTTGATATAAAACTAGAATTATAGGCTGTTAAATGTTGGGTAGTATTTATATTTATATTTGTTTAAGTTAGGAGTGTTCTGTAAAATATATGAAGATTTCAGAAATAACGTTACTTTTGAAGCGAAGTGTTTTTAGGTAACTTTTTTTCTTTGTATGGCCTTTCATACTTTTCCGTGAGATCAGATATGCTTCATAATGAAACAACATATGGCTTCGCATTGTCATGCAAAATGTGCATTCGACCTGAGTCAGATTCTCCCCCATTTTGTTTTTTAAGACTTATTCATAGAAAAAGACGACTAGCCATAGCAGAGAACATTTTACTTAGCTGAAACTATTATTCATTCCCTGTGCATGCGCACTGTGCAAACGTTTAAAATAACGTTCATGTATCAGTCCCACATAAGAAAGATTACAAAACTTCTAATACATTGAGGAAGGCCCTCCAAAAATAACAGAGGTAGATGTAATAATGAAAGAGGAGGAAGAAAAGTTTGATTCAATAAGTCTTGAAGCTCGATAGTAAATAGATGTTGACTTACCACTGCTTGTACTCTTTAGGTCTGAAGAAGGTGAGATAAAGAAGCGACCGCTTTTAGAGGCATTTTCACGTACATAAGGCAGAAACTAACGTCTGTAAGAGAGCCGTTAGAGTGAATTTGCGAGAGTGCCAAGTCTCAATGGAATTATTTGAAAACGGCATTGAATATGAAGTGAATGCTATTATTCTTAGACCAAAAGAATACAATATGAAAACTTTTTTAATCACATCCCATAAGTCATCCATTTCATGAAGCGTTTTCTCTAAACGACACTTACGAAAACAGTATTATAGCTGGCTTCTATGTGACTTACCATGTTGTTAATCACCAATCAGTTGATTCGTGGATTGCACCAACTAATTGATATCCAACTCTTTTAGAGGTGTAAAATGAGTAACGAAGTTTTGTTCCGCACGAATTGACACAACAGAAATCATAAATAATTTCATCATGCTACATTTATGTTGTGTAGATCATCTTTGTTTCTAAATCAATGCATTTTATATGTATTTATTTTCACTAGGGGTATTTCAGTATTCCAAGTTTGTATAAGTGATAATATGCTTAATGCATAAACATTTATGCTTTGAGTATGAGTATTATCTTCCAGATATCATCTCGTATAGTGATTTTCATTAGGTCCATAGAGTATTTCTGTTTTATAGTATAATTTTAGGGCTCCTTTCTTAGAGTACTCTAGTTTGCAAGATCTATGTTTTGAATTTGGAAGTTTATTTTGCATTTGGTTAGACTATAATAAATTTAGTTTAATCCTTTATCCAATTGTAAGCAAACAAAGTTTGCGCCTGAAAATATCTTCAGGACTGGAGTAAGGTGGTACATCCGTAGGCAACTCGTAGCAAAGGTGGACCAAGCCTTCATCACTCCTTGTCTCAGTATCTCCCACAATGCAAAGCACATTTCCTTGCGGACATGTATGATGCTATGCATCAAGGAAGTGCCACTACCCAGACCGGTTTCGACCTTTATTGAGGTCTCGTCAGTGGGACGCAGACCCAGAAGTGGTGACACTAAGGCAGAAGCAATGGAGAGGTCATATTTACCTATATGAGTTCATTAGCAAATATGTTAATTCCTTTCGCATCTACATACCTTTTTGAAACAGCATTTTCATCGTTATTGATAATTAAAAATAAACATAGGTCCTGTTTATCAATGGAAGAATTGGAAACAAATCTAAGAATAGCCATTTTAAATATTTCATTGACTTTTGTGTAACAGTATTGAAACACATCCATCACATTAAATTGTTATTAAACTTCTTTTATGTTTTTAATTCTTTCTTTATTACTAATCGTCTTACGTTTCATGTGTTTGTGTACAATATGCAAATATACAATAACAATATATCTATCTATATTAACATCTGAGATAATGTGCCATGTCAAATGTGTATGTAAGATGCTAAAAATGTAATATTTGCATTTGATTTTTGCAATATTCGCTGCATATGTTTTTGGATATAAATTATAAATTAGTATTGAACATAAATACAATAAATATTATAATAATATATGTCTCAATTACTATTTTTTTTCGAGGGGGGGGGGCCGTGAAATATTTTAATTTTTATAAAAGGGGCCCTGACATTCAGAAGTTTGGGAAGCACTGTTCTGGAGGACATGTATGATAAAAAAAAATAAGCCTTTGACTCTCTATTTCAATAATACATGATGGTTTATTTATTTTCAGTTACAATCTAGAAATTATTGAAACAAAGAAATATAAAGAATAAAAATTTTTGTTACCTTTTGTTACAAAATAACGCAAACATCGATAATGAAAAAAAATAAAACTAAACAAATGCATTTAACGTTAATTAATCAGAATCTTCAATAGTTAGATTTACAGAACTGTCATAACAGCCATTGCAAACAATATTGCTATGCTGAAAGCATAATACTTTTTACAATGCTTGCAAAAATGTTTCGATAAGCGACTCGTTTTGGATGCATAGCACATAAGACGTCTTTTTCTGTTTGTCGAGGGAGCCGTATATATGTCGTCATTAGAATTTCCTTCAAATTGTGTCTGAAACTGTAGAGATTTCTGAACGCCTTTTTAATTGTTCTGAACACTAACTGCATTACTAATGAATATTCTGCGCCGTATTTTCACATTGTTGTTCAGCATATGAACAATCTGAGCATTTATATTTATATTTATGAGCTATACTGATATCGGAGCTCGCGGTATCTCTCAGATACAATTTACTGTCAAATATCACAAACCTTTACAAAAAAACGTGTTCAACCAAACTGATAGCAAAAAAAAAAAAAAAAACAGTGCGGAATATCACTCGTAACATATACACGCGCAGCTAGTCATGACTTTCAGCCTATACAATAAAATATCTATGTCAATTAACAAGTATCTGTTAGATCTGCCGGGACCTCCGCAGGGTCAAATATCACAAATCTTTGCATAACACGTATTAAACCAAACTGACAGCAACAAAAGTGCGAAATAGAACTCGTAATATACTCACGCGCAGTTACTCATGACCTTCAACCTATACAATAGATAGGTTAAAGAATATTCATGTGAACAATTAGCATCTTTCTGTCAGATCAGATGCGAGCGCCCCCAGTGTTAAGATCTTATTTTATTCTGATCCTAGTTCTAACAAGGTAGTTGAGCATAAAGAAGTAAAAACTTGAACTTTGGTGAGTTTCCTGTTTACAGGATGGCGCGTGTCTGAGTTTGTTTATTCTTGTTCAAATTGGCATTTGCTCTAAACATATTTAAGAAAAGTTGCTGCAGTTATTAACTTTATTCTATATTCTGCTGTTACGGTGTACGCACTCTATCGTATCACTAATCCAAAAGGTATCAACTGTAAGATTTTGTAATTAGGCATAGGACAGTAAAATGCAGTGCATCAGTAATAACAAGGACAAAAAATAAATTTGAATTTGAACTAAGATCTAAGGTAAGTTATTCATTCTTTTCTCGTACATTTAAAGGAATATATTTTTCTTATTTTTTAATTTGTTAAACTGTCATGAAAAAATTAAATTTTCACGCTTTTAGATATTTCGCCAAAGAAATTAATATATATATATATATATATATATATATATATATATATATATAATTCGACATTTTCTTTTAATATTAATTTTTATTTAGTAAATTTATACATGGAATACTCATTGTAAAAATTGTGTTTTGTACTAAGTTTTTTTTTTTATTAATATTATAAAAAAATATACATAATTTCGAATTTTAACCCTTTCTGACCTGAATTTTTTTTTTCCAAGTGAAAAAATTTTTCTTTCTATTTATTTTGTCTTTAGGTCTAAAAAAGCAACAGTATCAAGTATTTTTCTGAAAAATACATTTCAGGATAGGAATTCTGAAATGATTCGAAATCATTCGCCACGTAATATGAGCTATGAAAGCTAAGAAAGTTAGTGATTCCAATTGGAATCACTAGGGCAGAAAGGGTTAATAACAAAATGTATTGGAGTTGAATATTTTTTCTTTAATTAGGTGTCCCAAGAGGAAAAGAAAAAGAAACTTTCCTGGTTATCAAAATTTAATAAATAAAAGAAAACGGAAAGAATAAAGAGAGAAAAATGCTTCCAGAATTACTCGGTACTTCGCTAAAAAAGTAACGATGAATGACTCGGACCCAGTTCCTGTTTGCAGTAAGGATATTTTTGATACACTCAGTCAGTCGGAAAAGAATTCCAGTGAAGATAGTGAACATGCTGAAGAAACTGTCGCTCATCTGGCGCCCAAAGACAATACAGAAGAAACAATAAGTGAAGATACTGAAGACATTTTCGCTAATTCGGAACGTGAAGAAGCTACTACAATAAGTGTGTTTAATTTTAATGATCCCGGACTTTGGCTGGAAACAATTTCTCATACAACAAGGCAAGCCATTTTAGAAACGAGTCCTAAGCAAATTAAAGATTTTAATTTTCCACGCGATTCTTACGAACGAAAATTTTCACATACATATTATAAAAGGCATTTAAAAAATGGCGAAGAGTACAATAGAAATTGGTTAATTTATTCAGTTTCAAAAAACGCAGTTTATTGCTTTTGCTGCAAACTTTTCGAACTTTACAATTCCGAGCATAATCAATTTATTCTGGGATTTAATGATTGGCAACATCTTGCCAATCATTATTATCATGAGAAAAATTTATATCATTTGAACAATTACAAAAAATGGACAGAATTGATTACATCCTTAAGAAATAAAACTTGTATTGATCATTTGCAACAAACAGTTTTAGATAATGAAAGGAAACGTTGTTATGAAGTTATCAAAAGAATAATTTTTGTAGTACAGTTTTTAGGCAAACAAAACCTGGCTTGTGGTAAAAGTAATAAACTTTACGATCGCGACAACGGCAATTTTTTAAAATGCATTGAGATGTTAGAAAAGTTTGATCCTTTTATATCGGAACACACGCGACGTGTAGCTAATGATCCTGACTTTAAAAATATGCCCTCCTATTTAGGAGATAAAATTCAAAATGAAATACTCACTTTATTGGCATCAAATATTAAAAATAATATTATTAACCTGTGTCAACAGAACAAATATTTTTCAATTATTATTGATTATACTCCGGACATATCACATACTGAACAAATAAGTGTGATAGTCAGATTCGTTCATTTCAATTCAGGATATAAAAGTGTTGAAATACATGAAATTTTTTAGCATTCTATTCAATTTTACATGCTGCAGGAGCTGGATTGACAATATTTCTTACTGATTTACTGAAAAAATTAAATTTAGACATAAATAACTTAAGAGATCAGGGCTATGATAATGGCTCTAATATGCGCGGCAAAAATATAGGTTTACAGAAAAGAATTTTAGATTTAAATCCCCGTGCATTTTATGTCCCATGTTCGAATCATAATCTAAACCTGATAGCTAATGACGCGGCGAATATCAATCATGAAACTATTGGTTTCTTTAATATAGTATAAGAGTTATATATTTTTTTTTACTCTTCTGTTTACGATGGAATATTTTAACTACTCATGTAACTGATTTAACCTTAAAGCCATTATCTGAAACACGGTGGTCGAGCTGAATTGATGCCATAAAACCTCTTTATAAATATTTACCCGAAGTGTATGATGCTTCATTTGAAATTTGCAATGACTCTTCAAAACTGGACGAACAATCCATATATCAGGCAAAATGTCTAGGTGAAAAAATTGCTACATTTTCATTTATTTGTTGTATTAGAGTTTCGTATGATATGTTAAGTCAAGTGAATTTTGTCAGCAAAATACTGCAGCCTTCATCTATGAATCTCCAACTTGCTTTAGATGCATTGAATGATCGAAATCAATTTTTAAATGATTATAGGTCTGATGAAACTTTCAAAGAAATTGTAGAAGGCTCAAAATTAATTTCAGCGAAATTTGACGCAGAATCTGTATTTTGTAGTAGTGGACCAGTAAGGCGACGTAAAATAAAAGACAACAAATTTGATTACGAACATGAAAGTGAAAATATAGAAGATCATGAAATTTCATTTTAAAGTAATTTTTTTTCTCTGCATAATAGATCAAACATTAGAATCTTTGCAGGAAAGATTTACTTTATTAAAAGAACATACGAATTCATTTCAGTTTTTGTATTTGTTAAGTACTTCAGAAAATAAAGAATATTTATTATCTTGTAAAAAGTTACGAAAAAATTAACACATGAGAATCATTCAGACAATGACGCAGACGATTTATGCGAAGAAATTTTACACTGTCCACCATTTATTTCTAATTTTAAAAACGACATGTATCAGATAATTCAGTATATTTATTCAAACGACTTAATCACAGTTTATCCAAACTTTCCAATTGCTCTTTGATTCTTTTGTCATGACCGGTATCTGTAGCATCTGCGGAGCGATTCTTTTCTAAACTTAAAATTATTAAAAACTACTTGAACTTTTCTAGTTTTCATTAATGAAAACTAGAAAAGTTCAATTCACTAAGAGATTTTTCTTTCTGTTTAAACATTAAACATTAATGTTTAAACATTATTAGGTAAATATATTTATTTACGTAATAATGTTTAATTTGTTCCTATTTATATACTTGTAAGTTTCTCTGTTTCTTATTTATACCTATACAAAGTACAAATGACAGTGATTCTTGCCAAATAAAATATAGTTAGTTTAATTTTGTACCAAAAAATATTTAATATTTTTGTTTTTATAAAACTGTACGTTTATCTGTTAATTTACGTAAAACTATATAAGGTACAATTCTCAAATGATTTTCTTGCCAAATAACATAAATTGCTTTATTTTTTTCCAAATTATTTTTGCTGTTTTTGTTTCTGTATTCTTCTTGCATGTTTATTGTTTTTTATACATTCTTTTGTAATTTCTGCTTTTTGTTCAATAAACTTATAATTAATATATTTCGTATTTAATTTTTTCTCACTGATACGTTTTTATAAAGTGATTTTTTATTGGTGCGAGGGGTATAGGGGCGCCAACTAAAGTTTTGCACACAGGCGCCGGACATTACTGGCGCGCCCCTGTGTACCACCTTGCCCCAGTCCTGAAGATATTTTCAGGCGCAAACTTTGTCTGCTTACACTTGGATAAAGGATTAAACTAAATTTATCTACGTTTTGAAATGGTAGTTTAACATAACTGGAATAGAAAGGTTCCAGATATGTTAAACTACTATTTCAAAACATGTCAGTAATATTGGTTGTTAACACTTTAATTTATGTGATGTCGTTGCAGTGCAAATAAAGCTGGTATTATCTCTCTGTTCTATTTATTATTTACATATCATTTTATATTGTAGTGATATTAATCTATTTAGCGTACACTCTGCCCAAGAATACATATATTGGTATATGGTATCTTAAAATGCTCTTACATGTATTCCTTTATATATACGTGCTTTCGTGCAGGAAGCATTTTAGTCGATATAGCTTGCTTGCTATTGTACTTTTGCTTTGTAGGTGATTTATATGGCTAATCCATTTCATGTCAGCATAAAGGTAAATTTCCAGGTGCAGTATTTTTTCAAATTGTGTAATGGTGGTTTTGCAGATGGCTGTGTCTAATATATGAGGGAGAATTGTTGGATTATTATTATGTACGAGGGTGGTCTGAAAGTTCTCGGCCTAACTATGAAATAACGAATTTTTAATTTCAAAATTATTTTTTTATTTTTCAACATAATCTCCCTTAAGACTAATACATTTATTCCAGCGATGTTCCAGCGCCATTATCTCGTCCCTATAGTGGTTCTCAGTAAGATCTGCAAAATACACTTCTACAGCTGCAATCACCTCTTGATTCGAAGAAAAATGCTGACCAGCGAGGAAGAGTTTTAGTTTTGGGAAAAGATAGAGGTCAGAGGGAGCCAAATCTGGGTTATAGGGTGGATGTTCCAACAATTCATAGTGCAGATCCCTTAATTTTCTCATTGCCAAAACACCTTTGTGGGCAGGTGCATTGTCCTGATGAAAGATGATTTTTTCCTTCTGCAAACCGGGTCTTTTCTCACGAATTTTTTCGTCTAGTCTGGTTAAAAGATCGAAATAATATTCCCAGGTTTTTGTTTTACCCTTTTCAAGATAACTAATAAACAAAATGCCTTTAGCATCCCAAAACACCGATGCCATGACCTTGTCTTCTTTGGCGCTGAACAATCGGCTTCTGTCCACTGTGTTGACTGCTGTTTGGATTCTGGTGTGTAATGGTGAATCCAAGTCTCATCCATAGTAATAAATAGACGCAAAAAATCAGTTTTATTCTTGTTAAAACGCTCCAAACACTGTTCAGTGATTTTCATGCGAGTGTGTTTTTGATCTGGGCATCACCCATCTTGCTTAAAACCTTTTCATTTGCAATTCTGTATGCAAAATATATCCTACACGTTCTTCTGAAATGCCTGTAGTCTCAGCAATTCCATGCACTTTGCCTCGCCGGTCATCCAATACCATATCGTGCACTTGATCAATGATTTTTGGTGTTGTTACACTTTTTGGACGTCCTTCACGTGGATCATCTTCAAGGCTGGTACAGCCACGTTTAAACTCAGTATCCCATTTCGTAATTGTAGAAAACGAAGGACAAGAGTGCCAATAAACTATTATGAACTTCGAATGAATTTTTTTGGCATTAAACCTTCTTTTACAAAGAATTTTATTACCTCACGATACTCAATTTTACCCATTTCAGGGATACAGATAACTGCTGTATAAAACAAACTACTTGATAGAATGACTTGCAATTTCACATGAATGCTTATGACAGACGTATACCAACTTAGAAAAAAATATCTTGCTGATAGTGTTGCCATCTCTGGTCGAGGCCGAGAACTTTTCAGACTACCCTCGTACTTATTGTCAACTAGTTGGCCCAGTTTCTGAATATTATTGTTTTCGTCGTATCAGAGATTATGATAAGCCATCTCTGACCGGATTGGTGTCGTACCACATGTTTGCTTGGGAGGTGCTTAAGTCAGTGAATGGATACCAGAGTTGTATCATTTGCATATTGGAAGGTTTTGCCTCTGAGCGGTAACTGATTAATATCATGCATGAAATTTATTGTTTAAGAGAGTAGGCGAGTTCTACAGAAAGAATAACTTTCTGCTGCGCAGGTTATTGGTGACTTCACAGAGACTGATCCGATGAGTATTATTTCTATTTTCTCTTTTGAAGATAATTTTATAAAATATGTGTACAGAAGCCCGCTCATTCCAATATGTGTAATTTTCATGAATAGGTTCATTTTTGATTTTATCAAATGTTTCCGACAGGCCAATAAAGACGATCATGAAGTTTTGGTTTTATGTAAGGTAGCATTGACTAAGTACGTAATAGCCTCGAAGTGCGATATTGTTCTCTTACCTTTCTGAAAACAGTATTGTGTTTTTAGAATGATTTGAAGTTTTTCTATATCTGTATGTTGTGAGTTTGTTATGAACAATCCACTTTATAATTTGGTTAATAATTGGTAGTGTAGCTATAAATCTGTAATTGCTCAATTGAATTTCTTTTCCTTGTTTATATATAAGTGTGAGTAACGTGTTTTTAATGTGTTGGGTATATGACAAGATTTTATTTATTGATTTTAATATTATCAGATCTGGGTGAGTTGCATGGTGTTGCACCTTTGAGTCTTCAATTCCTGGACCTTTGCTTTTTTAAGGATTCGATTAATTACAGAGGACATTTCTACATCCGTTATGATTGAAGATCACTGATTTGCTTGTGGTCCGAGTGAAGGATTGCGCTTTGTCTGTAGAGGATCTTTTTTATGTATTTTTAGGATAATTCTACAATAGACTAGTTGCTGGCTATTGGAGAGGTTTGACGTCTTTCCTGAAGTTGTGTTTTATGGTCAAAAGAGGCAGTGGCGTTAGGAGTGTGCAATCTTGTTAATCAGGTACCATGTTTGTTTTACATCATTCTGTGCAGAGGCTAATTAGTCCCTAACACAGCTTTCTTTTTCTAATTTGTGTTGAAAGATTGTTTCTTATCTTCTTTGTATTCAGCTTCCTAAATTGTGTTACTTGGATATCGCATTAGTTGTTTCCACAGAGTTTTCTTTCTTTGTACATCTAAAACTATGTCAAGGATTTTTGTTGTTTCTCGGTGTATTTTGATTTTCTATGTACAGCCTCATATGTTTTCTTCAAGTGTAAGGTTAATGTTTGAGTATAAAATATCCACAGAATCCGGTGGTGTCATTCGTTTTCATTTACTTTTCTTAATATGTTCCTAACTATTGGAGAGGTAAAGTCCTTATAAAGCTCCTTCGCGTCCTATACGAAATTCGAACTTGTCTTTCCAACCAAGGGTTTCGCAACCGAAGATACTTCTTCAACCGAAGAGGTCTCTCCGCGTCCCTTTTAGGAAGTGAAGAAATTTTATAAGGACTTTTCAATTGAAAGTGAGCTATGTAGTTTCATACGGAGGTGGAAGAGTTTTCCTCGCTGAAACTCGGAAGAAATAACACTTCTACCAGAAGAAAACCTGCAATTAACAGACATAATACACTTGCCTCATGGCCTAAGTTGTTTCGGCAGCATTTCCAAATAGTTATAAGGTATCTGTTAGAGTTCTTACGCTTTATGGCATTCCCCTTGTGTTAGCTATATGCGTCTCTGCGACTTCACAACGAGTTTACTTCTGTCTTCTGTATAAATATTTAAATAAATCTTCTAACGCCTCTTAAATCCCAAAGAGAGTCAGCATAGCTCCTTTAGCCCTAAATGACTTTTAAAGTGCAGCCGGTCTCCATCCCCCCCCCCCATCAGGCTTCAGTTATATTGGACTCAAGCTATCAATAACCGAGGCTTTGGGGAAAAGAATACGACATACAACTGTCATCCTCTCGTGTCCAAAATAAAATAAATAAAAAAAATCCTCTGTTATGGATTTTCTCTTTTTTTTTTTTTTGTATTGTTTGATAATACTAAGTAATAATGCTGGATTAAAATTCTTTGGAGGATCAAAAAAATTTTAAGCCGTTCCATAATTTAATCAAGGTAAATTGAGTTTTTCATATCTGCGAATTTAACCCGAAGACAGAGCACTTTATAACTGATGTTTAAAAATCCTACATACTTTAGAAATCTTCAAACTTTGACCATTAAGGTGATGCTTCAATACTGAAAGTTTTCGGCGTAGTTTCACACTTCACGTGAACTTATGCACGAGTTTAAGCTTAATTATATGTCGACACTATTGCTGTCATGGTAGCACGTGCTTGTCAGCCGAAAAGAAGCCGTTGGGAAGTAGAAAAAGGACATTACTTTGTGGCATCAGTTTTTTCCTTTCTTTTTTCATTACTAAAGCCATTAAACGAAGACAAATGCTATAAAAACTACGTATTTCCTTTTTTTATTAGTGTAATTTTCTTCTTTTTTTTTTAAAAAAAAAAACGACATTGTTCATAGTGAGTTAGAAAGGGGTTAAAGACTTTAATCCTATTGGATTTTCATCATAATTGAAAAAAAATTAAAAAAGAAACACAAAACCC
Source organism: Typopeltis vanoorti (assembly GCF_054136105.1). NCBI lineage: Eukaryota > Metazoa > Arthropoda > Arachnida > Uropygi > Thelyphonidae > Typopeltis > Typopeltis vanoorti. The sequence continues at coordinate 65,953,433 of NC_143573.1, read as the reverse complement.
ATAAACGGCTAAATTTTCTTTAAGTGCTTTTTAGTTATGGAACAAAGTTTGAAATGACACATTCCAGTTTAATGGAATATGGAGAAAGACTTCAGTTTGATATCGTCTGTTTTTAGTTCAGCTTTATCTAGTTCATTACTATGAATTAAAAGCAATTAGTTCACGCATGCGCACAAACTCAACAAAGCTTTTTTTATGAGGAGATGAGCGATCGTTTGTAAACAAACCTCAATGTTAATATGAACGAATAAAGGTCATTAGTTTCGTAGTCTATAATTAATTTTCATGGAGAAAATAAGGAAGCCATGTATAGCTAATTGCAGGTATTTATCCAAATTTCTGATACGAAGTCTACACATCAGCAGTGCATAAGAATCTAGTGAAAATCATAAATGGTTTTAGTTTTCAAACTAACGACGTTTCTTAATTCCGATGGCAATTTAAGAGAAGCATTAACTGAAAGTAATTTCATTTATATTATTATATATGCCTTTCAACTCTGTATGCACTAGATCCAAGCTATCATTACGTTCAGTTGACTTTTCAACTGAACGTGATGATATATAATACTAGTTAGAATTAGGAACACAAAATGGCAACACAGAATTATAATAATAATTCTTCCTATACTTACTATTCTTTCCTGTTTTCTGTTGAAATCCATTATCACGAAAACAGCGTCATACAGACTTTTCATAAGCTTCAAAAATAATTAATCTTTTGATCCAATTTTCCCAGAAAAATTCAAAATTGTCCAAAAAGTCTAAATTAATAGCCTAGATCAGGGATTCTCAACCTGTGGTACGCGTATCACTGGTGGTACGTGAGCCACTGCCTTTCTGGTACATCTAATATATTGAATTAGTGGCACGCCACTGGACAAGGTTGAGAACCCCGGCCTAGATAATCAAAATGACTATTCGATTTATAATTTACCATTAAAATGACATATCTAGTTGTGGAATTATGTTTTATTTTTGATTTATAAATTATTCTACAGAACATAAGATCTTGTAATCTCCTTAATGAGCCCCCTTTCTGTTCTATTCAAAATCATCTCCTGTACTAAGAAATGGGCTGACGGATGAAAGACAAAAGCAAATGCTACTAATACCTACCACTGTATAAAGTTCTTTGTATCAGAATATACGACTTGGGCCATCTCACACTTTACATGAACCTTGGAACTAATACAAAGAGATATAATATTATAGTTCCTATAAAAGATGGATGGCGAACTGCTTTTGCCTGTTTTCTTTCACATGAGCCTTAAATACAGAATGGTAGGATCCACGGATGTCGCTGTAAATAGAAGAAAAAAAAATGAAAGGCAGAAAGAAAGAAAGAAAAAGACATTTCCACTTCCTAATGCTTGTTAGCAAGCATGACTTTATATATATATATATATATATATATATATTAAGATGGGACACGTGCAGCGTCTTAGTTACTACAACGCGAACTTGTTTCTGCTAAATGTGTCAGTCCAGATAGGAAACGAAAATTTTATTTCAACTGATGGTGTTTAGCGTCTCTTGACAAAGGCCTGGATCCAGTTTGCAAAACTATAGTGTCCTCTATCGCTAATCATTTCACTTTTCTAAGTTACTTACTCTGTTTTTGATCTTATTTGGCAAAATCCTCTTTCCTCACTCCTAATTCTTTTGCTATGTCTGTCGCTTTCTTGCTGCTATCAGTCATTCCGATACTTTTTAAAATCTTTCTTTAAATATTGATTTTCTCTAGTTAACCGAAACAGTGAAGTGAAGATCTCAATCTTCACAACTCCAATAAGTTTTCTTTTTCTAAACGTCGTGAACTAGCAGGAAAATTGATGTTCTTTATCAGATGTTCTTGATAAAGAACATCAGCAATATTTTGCTGATGTTCTTTATCCTCATGACAATTCAGATTACATCATGATGCTGACATTATCTCCGTTGAGTACTATACACAATCGATCCACATAATCAATCTTGACCACGTTATAATTTTATATGCCAAGTGGAATGTCCTTCGTGATTTATATTATTCATTTCCAGTCTGATGTCATCTTTCATAGCTTAAACATATTACCTCTATTGTTTTCTTAGTAAAAATATTTAGCATTTATCTTGTTCTTTTTTCTCTCGCTACGTTATACCCAATTACGATGTTGTTTCTGATCAAAATTGGCAGCATATACGACTCGTAATTTCTTTGTCAAACATCCTTTAGTATATTTTTTTTAGTGTACCGTAGATTTTGTCACTGACACCACGAAGTGAGAGTAGGTAGGTAGGTGGATTGACTAAGACTGCAGTAAGGATTAGACGTCTAGCCACTTCAGGCATCCAATCGGAAAGCTGATGGTGGTGATATTACAACGGGCAATGGAATTGGAACATTCACAAAAATGCATCCACAGCCTGTTTGCTGGAAAGCTGATTCGCTATTCACTCTGCTAACCAGGTCGGCAGACGTATCTGAACAGACATATCGGACTAAAAAATTGTACTTCGATTCGAAAAGTTTTTCTTCACACATTATAACCAATTTTTTACTATTGTGTGTGCATTTAGCACATCTTGCGTGAAACTGAAGCGATTCCCAGTATTGAATATAAGAAATGGCAACGCTAAGTGAGGTCATTTGTTTAGCTGTTATTACAAACACATTGAAAAGGGCCAAAAAAAGTGTCTAAACGAGTATTTTTCAATCAGTTGCTCGCAGGGTACTTGCGGTCAAAGGGAAGCTTTGATTTGAACGCCGAATCTTATTATTTTTATACTTTTTCGAGAAAGTATAAAAACAATACTTTTTCGCATGTGCTTTTGCGTATATGCTTAACTGAATTCATGACTTATCAATACAATCTTTGTACTAATGTGAGATGAATTTTGATATTAACGACGTCACATTGACACTGCTGTCTCTAAGCTGCCAAAAGAGTGGGCAATAGCTATCTTAGTTGAATAATTTTTGCCAGTTACATTTTTTTTTTCAACTGAATTTGCTATTTTACAATAATGCTGGTAATTATTCTTGATATCAGCATAATATAATTTATGACTTTATCTTTTTTACGATATTCCTACTCTAGACGCCTATAGCACGCATTAAATGTCATGGATGGCCAAATAACGTAATTAATCTTCTTGAAATTCTTCTTTGTCTAGAGACAACCATGACAATTTTTCCTCCAATTGCACTAGGCTAGCCATAAGCAGGCTGCCGGATTTTAAAACTCAAACATCCACGTCCATTTCGCAGTAACATTCGCACCTATATCCTATATTAAGGTAGAGATAATATCCACTCAGCTAAACACACTAGAATGATAGCACATGATTTCATCCGGCATTGTTCCATCAGACATTCATGATTTGATTCTTCGTCTGGTTTTATATATCAATAAGATCCGAAAAGGGGAGAAAAACTGAAAACAAAATAGCGCGTGAAGTATCTTAATTTTGATAAACTATTATTAGCATTCTCAAACCTTTCTTTGCTATCTATGGCCATACTTTGAAATGGTATGACGGTGGTCCTCGTGTTCATGCACTTTTTGAAACAAAACCTTCAACCTTTGTATAAGACTATCGGCTCATCTTCGGGAGAGGGAAATCCAGAGCCTATATCGGCTTAAATAACCAAAAATGTGGATTATGTCGTGATTTATTCTATTTCAATATTTTCATCTGTATATACTTTTCGGTTAAAACTATATTTGGATGACACGTTTCTCGTTGAATTGTGTTCAAAACTGAATTTTGAACACAATTCAACTGCAAAATGTTGTCGTTAGTAAATAATTCTGCGAAACTACTTTTTTATGGCTGTTTTGATTGATTTTCCCTCTATCTTGCTCCTCTCCATCTTCCGTATAACCAAATGCTTATTTATCAAATATTATTAAGCGATACCTCCAAGGGGGTCCTTAGATACCACACAATTCAATCCTCAATCCACTGCTAGTATTTCTGTCTGTAAATTGAGCGTGATCACTAGTCGATTTTCCAGTATGCGGGATGAAAAACCCGAGCTTCTGAGATGAGATCGGCTAACTCACCTTTAGTTGAAACACACACACACACATAAATACCGTGAGTTTTACGAGAAACATTTCTAGAAAATTCAAAAATAATAATGAACTGTTTAATTATATAAATCAAGTGGATATTAAATCCACCATTATTTCAAAGCCGAATGTAGAAACTATGAAAGTTTTGTACGAAATTTGACCTTAGTTTCTACATTCGGATTTGAAATAATGCTCGATTTAATATGCACTTGATTTACATAATTTTGCATCGCCGAACTTAAGGTTTCTGGTTCTTTATTTTTAGTAAATGAATTGTTTATTTTTGTAATCATAGATGGAGCCACTATCTTTTAATAGAGAGTTGACTGTATAAAATCTCCTAACCACTACATACAGAACGTATTAAAGAAAGAAAAATATTTCAACTGTGTTGGCGAGTTGATTTCTAGTTGGTTAAACTAATACTTTACTATTATAGTATAATAGAGAGACAGAGAGAGAGAGTGTGTACACTGCTGGTATGGACATTTATAAATAATTCAATCCTAAGTGGAAAGTTTTTAGAAAGTCAATACCATTAAAAGTAATGTCGACATCTCCAATTTTTTTGCGGTTGTTGTTTTGGCCACTTTCTTCAGTTTTTACATCGATGCGAATCCCCTTGGTAGCGGACTTCACTAAATCACTTAAGACATGGTTGTTAGGAATTCATGAAGAGGAAAACATTGCAATTTAATATTCTGTCTCTCCCCCCCCCCCTCTCAACTTGCACAATTTTTCTTATTTTCTAATTTCTTGTTCTTTCTCAAATTAGTTCAGGTTTGCAGGGTTGAATTCGATCTGCTCTTTCCAGAATTTAGACGCAAACATATTTTTTTTAAAGACCTATCGGAAATTTATTATTACTTTTAAAAAGAAGTTATTTTAATGAATTTTAAATGTAATGCTCTTATTCAAACGATGATACATTTAGACACCATATTTTGTCCCATATAAGATATAAATTAATATTCTATTTCCCACATCCATAGTCCTTATCCAAGGATTGGCTAGTCAGATCTCTTCAAGCTTATCTCGTCGCTAATAAACTTAAAGAAAATCTGCTAAAAATAGAGCACTGGTTCTCTAATTGGCGATTGAAAGTAAATCCTCAAAAAAGTACTGCCATTTTTTCACCAAAAATTCAATATCTCTTAAAGAAGACATCTCCTTATTTAATACAAAAATTCCCTGGAAGTCAGAAGTCAAATATCTCGGTGTACTGCTGGACAGAAGATTATCCTTTAGCCCTCATATGAAAGCCTCGTGTGCAAAGGCATCCAGGCTCATCGCACAACTCTACTCTCTAATCAACGGGAACAGCAAATTAGACACCAAAATCAAATTGCTTCTCTACCAGTTGATGATCCGTCCCATAATTACTTATGCCTCTCCCGCCTGGAGCCACACTTTCTACAGCAATATTCTCAAACTGCAAAAAGTATGAAAGAAGTGCTTACGTATTATCCTGAATGCACCATGGTTTGTAAGAGTAGTTCAACTTTACCAGGACACAAATATCGCTTATATCTACTCTTTCCTGCAATCTTTAGCAGTACATTTCTTTACAAAATCGTCTACTCACCCAAATGAATTAGTTCAGCAAGCAGCAAACTACGATGGAATGGATTGTTTACAAATATAAAAGATTAAAAGCCATCTTAGTACCAAACAAGGATCTATAACCTTCACCCACTCGGGCCGAGCAATTAGCTCATAAATTTTCCTCTTCACAGTATCCTTATCAGATAGCATGGATTAAAAACCATTATGCTTCGCCCTTGTAGACAGTAATGTTATACGTTATACCATATTTCAAAACTAATATTCAGAAAAAAAATGCCTCACATGCATCCCCATCGAACTGTTTTCACATATCGATTCGAATTCCGTTTATAATATGTAAATGGGAATACGCCAAGCTTTCTTTGCCCAAGTGTGATTTCTCCCATCGTTATAAATGAAGCACAACAAAGTACATGTGTAAAAACTGCTTTCTTACTTAAAATAATACTAAGTTTATTTTCACAAATTTCGATTACTCGTATATTTTGAATCTATTCCTTAAAACTGGGAAAAATGTAATTTATTATTAAATAGTATTTAGAATTTTCTGGAGCTGGGATTCATGTAGCTCCTATTTGGTTCTATACAAGTATATATAGCAATCTTATTATTTTATGGAGCATCCCTCCGTAATCTTCCTTTTGATTTTTACCAAATATGCATGATGAAGGCATAAGAGGTAATTAAATATTTGAGAATGAAAAAAGCACCATCAATATATCTTTCAAGAAGGAAATACCTATCCTCAGGAATTGTAGATAGTGTGGACGGCTTATTATCTGGTTAACTTATTTTTACGAAACTTCCAGAGTTTCTACATTCGGCTTTGAAATAATGCTGGATCTAATATCCACTTGATTTTTATAATTTTTGCATCGCCGAACTGAAGCCTTTTGACTCTTTATTTTAGTAAATACTTTTACGCACCAACCGAGAGTTCACTTACGGAAAATACACCTCTTCAACGCTTCACGTTTCTTAGTATCGAGTTTTTAGGACTTCGAGGGTAACAAATGGCAATGCTGTACCCAATGAAGTTTTTACTGCGGCTCGACTATTGCCGTTACCCAGTCATGACTAGAGCTTTTAGCTCAATAACACCCCATCCACAGAGATTTTCTTCATTCAGATGACGGGATAAAGAGTCAAGGACTCAGTCCATCGTCCAGTATCTTTTAAGAACTTTCTTCGTATCGAAAGAGAGTTTTTGCTCTCTTAAGGTTTCTTCACTCCCGGTGAGGTGGGGGGGGGGTTAGATTTTGGGGGTTTGCCTTGAGAGAACAATTTGAGTCTCCGGGGAAAGTATTCGCTGACGTGGCCCACTAGGTTTTCCACCGACAAGGTGGAAAAGCATCCACCTTGTCGGTGGATGCTTTTCCCTGGAATATGAGCGGTTCTACTCAGTGGTAGGGTGAGCCTGTCACTGAGTGGAGCCAACGTTGAGTAGGACGATCTTCTGGTCACTCTTAGGAAGTGGTCCAGGGGACGCCTAATTTTTAAAGACGGCTTTAATTAAATATCTGCCTGGTCTCCGAAGAGAACAAACCAGTTCGAAACAGCTGTCAGACCAGTGAAACCTTATCAAAAAATGGACCAAATTAGAAAGCGAATATATGGAAGCCTGGGCAGCGTTCGTGTTTTCTAAAGTGGCCCGCGCTAGGGCGACTCGTAAATACCGGCGGGTGTATTCCCGTAAGCTCTCTGGTCACTTATTTTTACGAAGCTTTCATTTTATTTTGGCTGGTACCGTTATTAAACGCATGCGCAACTCTGAACACGAAACCGCATTATTAATTAAGTGGGGTATTGGACTTTGACTGTTCACGGAGATGAATGCCTACTTAAATAAGATGAACAGAACAAAGGGAAGCATCCGTGGAATTGAGTTCGTGTGCTGCTAAGAAAGGAACAGTTTGTCTGTTGAAGTGGTGAGTGCATCAAGTGTAAATGAATTTAAGAGAAGTACGACAGCTGATGGATGGCCTCTTGATGAGTCCTTGACTCCCTGGAGATCGTTGAGATAATAATAATAGTACTATAGCTTCATAATGAGAAAACGGAGAAAATAAAACCCTTCTCCGTTTATATATATATATATATATATATATATATATATATTGTTGAAATTAGGATTTATTTATTTTCATAAATAAATTAATTAAATTAAATAAATAATTAAATTTATTTTCATAAATATATATATATATATATATATATTCAAATAAACGGGGATCACCTTTGAATTATAGCACCAAGATTAGAAGTTGTCTTGAATGCTTTCATTTTATTTTGTCTGGTCCCTTTGTTAAACGCATGCGCAATTCTATTTTGTATAATTTTTCTTTCTTTTTAACACATTTTTAATAAATCCTTTATAATATATATTTCCTTAATAATATATATTAAGGATACCAAGTAATTTTATAAACTTGTTTTTTTTTTTACTCCTTCTCCCAAGTAAGCAAACAATTAAGTTTGCGCCTGAACGTAGTTCAAGTCTAAAGGTAGTGCAATACCAGGGCAACTCGTTGTAAAGGTGGATAAAGCTCTGATCACAATTCATAGTATTTCCCTTAATGTGAAACGCATCTCACTAAGAGATGTATACTGTTATACATTATGGGTGTGTGTGTGGGGGGTCACTACCCAGATCGCTTTCAACCTTTTTTGAGGTCTCCTCAGTGAGTAGCTAGACCCTGAAATACCAAGGTTTTTAGTAATACAGAGCCTTATCAACTCTACCTATACAAGTTGCTACGAGATGCTTTTACTTTGAATAAAAAACTCTGGATGAGATAATATATATATATATATATATATTATCTCATCATATATATATATATTATCTCATCATATATATATATATATATATTATCTCATCATATATATATATATATATATATATAAAGGAAATTAAATGACTCTATACCGAGAATGACAAGTTTAATGTTAAGATACAACTAGTTTCGTTGAATACACCAATTTCTTCAGGTATCACAGGCAAAGAATTAAATAAAAAATAACATAACAGAGACATGATAAAATACATTAACAGATCCAGAATAAAACACTACTAGTTTCGGCCTGTAACAGCCTTCTTCAGGTGACATTATAAAAGAAGAAAACACACTAAACATTGAGGGTTAAAAGACTATGAACAACATAGAGAGTCTTTATACATAATTAGCATGAAAACATTGTAGTTGTATTTGAAGCTGTTCTTTCGTTTGTTGCTGGGAGAGTGCGTGCTTGCGACATCACGTGGACGCCAGTACATGATTACAGCTGAATGACTATCTGGGAGGTTGTAGCTCAAGGTTGTTATTTAGATGAACAGAATTGAAGATGATTTCTCTAGATTCCACGATTTTTCTATCTATTTCGTCATCGCAACGGAAGATGTTAGTAGATTTTTCCCAGCAGACTTTGTGACTTTGGTTTGATCATTAGGATTAGCCGAGAAAATGATATGACTTGATAATGCACTCGCTCGCTGTCTCTTGTAAGTAATGTCCCTCATGTGTTCTTCCATACGCAATTTGACAGATTTATCTGTCTGCCCAAAATAAGGAATATCACAATCACACAATATTTTATATACACCAGGGTATTTGATTTGATGATGACACGGTTTTGGGTGGATAATTAAGGAACGGATCTTTGAAAGCGGAGTGAACAAGGTTCTGATATTGTATTTTCTTAGAACCTTTGCTAATTTATGTGAAACAGTACTTATGTAAGGAATAGGCATATTGCCTATATATATATATATATATATACACATGCATGCATACACACACTGATGACCAAATTTATATAAGACCACTAAGGGAAAACCAAAACTCTTCACCCAACTACTACATGACTGACTTTTTTAAAACAAATATAGAAATGATATAAAAAATTGGTGCGTTTTGTTTTAACTTTAGCATGAACTCTTTCTTCTAAATCCATATTGAACGGTCGACGAATTTTATAACAATAAAAGATTTCAATTTGAGTTCTCATTGTAAGCAACTGTGCAATATGCGTATATACCTTAGATGGACGGATAAAACAACGTTAACAGGCGTGAAAAAATTATAATTGTTTACCAAACTATAATAATTATAAACTAAGTTATAATATTTAATAATTATAAATTATAAATAAATGTAATAATATAAAATATATAGGAAGGATCTCGCCCAGCATATTTGGAGGTACTCTTGTTCCCCCAAAAAATCCACCCTTAAATTCTAAAGCTTACAGAGAAAGAAAACAAAACAAAAAAAAGGAATAAATCTCTCCGAACCAACTGGTTGGAAACATGAAAGGAAGAAAACAAAATGTAGGGTAATTACTAAAATAAAGAGTCAAAGGCTTCATTTCAGTGATGCAAAATTGTATAAATCAGTGGATATTAAATCAAGCATTATTTCAAAGCCGAATATAGAAAACTATAAAAGTTTCGTACGAAATTTGACGCTTACCTTCGCGCGGACCTTATAGGAGACATGATCGTTGCCCAAGTGTCCATATATTCTCATTCTATTGGTCCATTTTGATAAGATTTCACTGGTGTTGGATTCTGAATGAAGAGAAATTAAAATTATTAATACTCCCTTCAGAATCCAACATAATCCACCATACCAAAGGCTGTACTTGTAAAAATTATTTGGTATTAATCCCATGATTGTAAATTATTATTCATATAATTGCCTTGAGTTTATTTATTATATTTTATTAATTAATCTAAAATATGTGTTAGCAATGATAGGACCTTGTGTTGAAATATTATTCTGTTTAATTTGATTATTCCTATTTTAATATTATGAGGAACTGTATATATAAGTTTAATATGCCTTATGTGAATTATAATAGTTTAATTTTTTATTTATCACTACCAGTATGTAAAGGTATAATATTATGCAATATTTCTGTTTTTGTTTTATTTTGTTTGTTACTATGGTGACAAATATTTTTGTTTTTGTTTTATTTTGTTTGTTACTATGGTGACGGGCTAGAAATAGCTAGCACGTGCATGGATCAAGAGATATGGTATTCAACGGAGAGAAGGAATTGACATAAGCTAGAGCAGTGAGAAACAATTTTGGCGGGAAAAAAGAAGGGAGGTATTATTATTATTCCTGATACCTCCAAGGAGTCCGAACACAGACAAACGAGGAGAATACTGAGAGGCAGCAAAGTAAATGCAAAGGATTGCTGAGTCTAGAACTTGAGGCTGTAATCGGACTATTTGAGGACCGGGAAAGTAATAGGCAACTGAAAATAATTCTAGAAGTTAAAGAATTACTACGTGTTCCATTAGTTTCATGGAACTTTAACAAAGAGCTGAATTGGTCGAATAGTGTTAAAGAAGGAATGTGCTTTTTCCTTTATCCAAGTACGTCTATACACGTGAAGTGCGACCATTAATAGTTCAGTTATCATTGAGAATATTTATTCTAATTAGTGTTGCCATAGTGTGCTAAGTAAATATAGTTATAAAGTGTGCCCATAGTGAAACTGATGAGCAAAGGATTTATCCGGTAAGAACTGTCCAATTTTATAAGTTTTAAAAGAGGTATACCGTGAGTAGACATATCGATACAAAATTAATAATGGGAAAAACTCACGTACAAAGATTATTTAATAGTATAATTTCCACCAGCTACTTAGGTGGCGCTTTGTGGAATTGTCAGTTATTGTTTAATTTGAGCTTAATGTACTGAAGATGTCTGTGACACACAGGGGAAAATTATACTAATAAATAATCTTTGTACGTGAGTTTTTTCCGTTTTATTAATTTTGTATCGATATGTCCAATTTTATGTTACTTCAGTGCAGAAATATATGTGTAATTCCTCCTGTTATTCCCCACATTAACTATAACGTATGAAGTATGAAAGTGTATACGTATGAAGCATTTGTTGCCAACATTAATGTATTGAGACTGACTTTACTGACTGTAAGATAATAATAAAATTTGTTACTAAGAGATTTTGTGATATTGAACTCTATTAAAAGTTATTTTTATATTGTGAAAGCTGTAAATCTGATAGCAGGATGCCCATAGACTGAATCTGTAAGATGTTGTGACACCAGTTAAGTTAAGACATTATATTATCTTGTTCTCAGAATTGAATTTATATGTATAAATTCAATTCTGAGAATTGAAGAATTGAATTTATATGCATAATATATAACCTTTAATTAAATGTTTTGTTTTGATGATTTTAAAATTGTGTTTGCGCAAATCTCTTTTACTCCACCGTTCATGAAATTATCGGACCTAACGGGAGCGTCAAAAATAAGAGATATTCTCGGTTAACGTAAGAAATAATATTGATATAAAATTAGTTGATGCGTGGTTTCACTACATTTCATTAGACTAATCTAGATATAGAGTGGCGCAGTCTAAAAATATAAATTTCTCTATAATTAAATTAGTAATCAGCCAGCAACTTATTACTTGTTTAAGAACAGAGTTAAAACAAGATGGTGGATCAAAAACAAGAAAGTACGATCCAACAACTGGCCTGACAGCTGTTTCGAACTGGTTGGTTCTCTTCAGAGACCAGGCAGAAACCTTAAGAGAGCAAAAAAACTCTCGTTTGGTACTAAGGAACTCGAAATGTCGGAAGTATTTCGTACGAAACTTTTATAGTTTCTGTATTCAACTTTGGGATAATGCTGATTTAATATCCACTTGATTTATATAATTTTGCATCGCCGAACTAAAATCTTTTGGCTCTTTATTTTAGTAAATACTTTACGCACAGACTGAGAGTTCGCTCACGAAAAATACACCTCTCCAACACTTCGAGTTCCTTAGTACTGAGAGTTTTCGCTCTCTTAGGTTTCTGCCTGGTCTCTGAAGAGAACCAACTAGTTCGAAACAGCTGTCAGTCCAGTGAAACCTTATCAAAAATGGGCCAAATTAGAAACCGAATTTATGGACGCTTGGGCAAAGCGATCGTGTCTCCTATAAGGCCCCCGATAGGGCAACTCGTAAATGCCAGCGAGCGTATTCCCGTAAGCTCTCTGGTCAAATTTCGCACGAAACTTTTATAGTTTCTGCATTCGGCTTTGAAATAATGCTGGATTTAATATTTAATATCCACTCGATTTATATAATGTAGAGAAATTTCCATAAAGGATTTCTTCTATTAAATCGATAAATCCGATTTTGTGTAATTTATTTATTTATTTATTTTGTAATTAGAAACTTATGGATTTCTGATACTGGCAAATCAGTCAGGTAATTACTACTGAACAATGTGGGTGGATAATTTTAGTAATAATTGGACATCATTTAGGGAAAACGAAATTTACACTATAAAACGTAGCAGAAATTAGTTCTGTGCTAAAAATACTAATATTTATAATTAAGTACTTTGTAACTAATTACAAACTGAACTTAGACCCAGATTCTAAGAAAATATTTTGAGGATTCACACAAAATTCACTTTTCAATTGTCTATTGTACTTGAGCTTATAAAGTTTAGTAGCTCAGTCGTTTTTTGTTATTTGTGATGAAAGAAAAATATTTTCTGCTAGAAAGGAGGAGGAGAAAAATCGAACTTATATGAGACACACTGAGTCCAAGCTATTACGGGAAAAAAATGACTGAAAAATCATCGAAGAAATAAGTAGACATAGGTAATCGATTGCCACCGTTTCTTACTGAGAAAATAAAAAACACTGAAAGGCTATTTGCGACTTAATATAAAAGAATAAATCACCTTTCTTTATCCTCCCCTCAAAAAAAAGTTATCCACTAGAAATGACACTGAACAGCACTATTGTTTTTAAGTATGTATTGAATTCTTTCAACAATCGATTTGTCACTGTAGAGGTTTAGTGCTAACTCCCATTAAAATTCATCATCTTTACTGGCACATTTCAAGCTTTAAATTCACATAAATAAAAGTTTTTTTATGTCTCTTACTTTGGGGATGTTGACTAGCATTATGCGTTCTGCGGAGGGATGTATAATTGCGGATGTTGCCACGAAAAATCATTTATTACTTGCAGCTGAACTTCATAAAATAACTTTCCCTCTTTGGAGGCATCTGTAGCTAAAATCAATAAACGTAATGAGACCAAATTTTATATTGAGACTTTTGAAGGCACGGGGAGATGATTTCCACGGGAAAATAAAAATATTTAGTTCCAAAAGTCGCCGATAGGGGGAATTTTGGCGCTGGCGGATCCGAAAACAAGCGGATAATTACATTAAAGGCGATAAAATGGAATAATAACATTTCGACGGTGTAAGCGATAGCCGCATCACTCATTCCAGCTGGATATGTGGCGCGTTACAATGATAAAAAGAATAAGAATAATTAAACTAAAACAACTCACAGGAAATAATGTTTTATTCATCAGAATCAGGGTACCCTGGACCACATGCACGATTTTCAAGCGTAAATTCGATTTTGAGCGTAAGGAGTAAGATTGGATGTTCATAACAGCCCGTTTTATGTTCTATGTTACGCAGTAGCAACGTCTGTTACTGTCTCTTCTTGCACTGCTTTCCGTCCTCTGCCAGGTCTAACTCCTAGTGATCCAGTTTCTTCAAACTTCTTAATCATAGCTCTCAGTGCTACAGCTGACATAGGATGTGTACGCAGGTTATGAAGCCTTCTAAATTCCAGAAGGACCGCTACGGCATTGCACTGTTTAAGGTAAAAGAACTTAACAAGTAAAGCACGCTGAGGCAAGGTAGCACGCATATTGAGCACAAGTCGTCAGTCATTCGAATAACTGCCTGAACGTTCCCAATCCCTTTTTAAGTGGAATTGGTGGCGCTGCTCTCACGTACGCACAGTAAAATTTGCATAATCCTTTTTACCTGCGTTTACTGCAAATATTTGACTGCTTTCGGCTCCGCCAGCGCCAAAACTTCTCTTACCGGCGACTTTTGATACTGAATCTTTTTTTTTTTTGTCGCGGAATTCATTTTCCCATGCCTTCGAAAAAAGTCTCAATATAAAATGTAGTCTTATTCCGTGCATTAGTTTTAGTTACAGATACCTCCAAAAAGGGAAAGTTAATTTATGGCCACCCTGTAGATAAGCTTTCTAAAACACGCATAAATTAAACTTAATTATAGCTGAAAATTAGCTTTCGGTTTAGCAATCCCAGAGTATCTAGTATCGTGATCAGTTTCGCTTTTTTGACTTGAAACTGTCTTATCTGTAACACGTGATCTGTTACTAACATGCACGCAGTTATTCTGCAAAAACTGCTTGCATGTCAGATACGCAAGTACTAACTTTATTCAGGTGTTCTGATTTCGAATTCCACACTGGTCCAAGCGAGCTAACTGACACAGAACTTTGAAGATTGGTTTCCATACTAGATGCGTTTCCTTTTTAACATTTTGCATGGCGTCTCATTATGAACATGCATTTTCCCCGCGAGGAAAGTTTCTCGTTGTTTATATGTCGTACGAGCAACTTTCTCAAGTGATTCATTTGAATTATACATGAGGAGAGCGTCCAGACTTTGAGAGAAGCAATAAAAAAATGAAACACTAGAGACAATCGGTGGTCTTTGCCATAAATGTCTTGATGCGTGAATAACGGTAACAAGCGAAAGCCACTATCGCTCGAGATAATCTAAATGAAAGAAGAAACGACAAAAATAGTTTCTTTTTTTTTATCTAGATAAGAAAGTCTAACAGAAGCAAGTTAAAAAAAAAGATAAAACAGGCCAGTGGTTCGAAACCTTTACTGCCATTTCTATTATTATACTCCATCGCTTTTTGGATCTTTTTATGAGCCTGATGGTTATTCACTTTTGTAGATGAATAATCGCTAAGTTTAAGAAACCTTGTATTATAATGCTACCTTTGCGATTATTACTACGATAAACCAGCGAACAAGATTATTTCCTACTAATCATTACTCCAATGGTCTTTGGCTTCGTAGTGTAATTTAGCGGTAGGTATAATCAGTGACGGCTCGTGGCTTGAAATCGTGGGGGTGCTGCAACTTTCGAAATATACATACACACTGTAAGTACAGCGTATACGTGTTTGGATAAAATATCAAAATTATGGTAAAAATTAAAAATTAGAAAATATTGTTTATTATCGATAAAATTATACAGTTTAGTATAATTCAAAATTACTGAAAAATAAAATCCATTATCATAACCCCGATAATGTTCTAAAATAAAAACTGTAACAAATGTTATGTCTTTAATTGTAATTTCCAAATATTTAAAGAGACGGAGTAAACACGATAAGCACTACGAACACTCTACTACTGGCACAAACTGCATATAAACAAGTTTAACTCTGCGACGAAATTATAATAAATGCAACTATTGCATTTATTATAATTCTTATTAGAACCTGCCAAGGCAGTTAGCTTGTACTGAATTTTTCTGAACCTATTAGTACTCGTATCATTAACTCAATTCAAGAAACTAAAAAAAAAAAAAACTTGAATAATTACATCTAAAATAATCTAAAAATCTAAATTAGCTTCACAATGTATGTAAACATACCTAATGTATTATTTATTTATTTATATTAATATAATTCAATCCTTTAAAAACATTCCATTTATTCATCGAAATCCTACTGGAACGGCGAAATCCGAATTAGATTTAAATCCTCATTTCCGTAATTGTAATTATGATGTAACTTTCGATTACTTTTGAATGCTGATATAAAACAGGTATGTTCACGGAAGGAAACATCCAAATTTGGTCACAGCATTAGACAAGCTATAATTGTACAATAGGCGAGTTATGTAATGAAGCAGCACTTATTAGCTTCTAGTGTGCTAGATATATTCGATCCCTGGGTAATTAATATGACTAATTGTACTTCCGACGGTGCATCTAAGATAAATCTACAGAATACAATAAAATATACAATAAACAGAAGACTAATAAAGTGTTTTATATTGCAACCCGTACGACAAATATTCATTCTTTCGAAAGGATTCAGATTCAATTCCCATCGGGGTTGGGAAAGGAGCATTTACAACACACAATCTACCAATATAGAATCATCCCGCTAAACGGTCAAATCTGCCAGACGAACTCGTGCAATTTAAAGACATATTACACTGGCCTCATACCTTATTTGAGTCATTCCTTAAATCCAATACAACCATCCAGCATAGCAATATGATGGGAGAGCAAGGGGCTTCCTCTGATTGACAACTCATTCATTACCACGCCATGAAAATGCTCATGGATAAAAGATGTAATAGATGGTGGGAGAGGGGAGGGGGGAGGGGAGAGAATAAGTAACCAGTAAAGAAGTTTTTAAACAAACCCGCATCATTGTTTAATACACGTTTTTCGCTTTTAATCCTCGTATTTCGTACATTCCTTTGAATGCAGGAAAAAATCACTTAGGAAAAATAAATTTCATTCATTGAAATGAAAATTTTCTGAAATTACATTAGCTATGAAAGTAGGTAGAGAGATTCGGTATTTGGAGATTAAAGAAAGCTAAAATAATAATATTTGAACGAGAATAATATTTGGACAAGAAAAGCCAGTAGGCTTAACTGCTCTCTGCCATTCTGATCACAAGAGAAAAGTAAAAAATAAAGATTATATTTATTTTTCAAGGGAAAAACAGTGATAGCAAAGGGATTATTTAGGTGCCAAGTGGATTTATTCTCTCTCTCTCTCTACCCACGAAAAAACATGAGGATACACACAACTAATTCACTAGTTGAGATAAAATTTCGATTTAGCGCTTGCCTTTCAATCCTTGTTAGACTACAGATTATACGAGGAGAGAAATTTAGAACATGTCTTAATAAAGAATGGATTCAGAGAAAATTACCACTTACAATATCCTTATATCGAATAATAAGAGAAACAGAATAGATTCTGAAATGACCAGATATGGATTTCGTTTTTTACTATTATTAAAAAAATTGTATTGAACGTGTTGAACATTATAATCGAGCATGAATATGAGACGGATGCTGGCTACCTCCATAACTCGAAATAGTGAGGAGGAGACAATATTTTCGGATCCTTTCAACAGGGCAGTTTGGAGAGGTTTTCTTTGTAACATGTCGACACAGTATTTCTCTAATTCTTTTCCAAGTTCCACTTCTTATTCGCTGATACTCGTTATGGTGATTGAGCTTATCTTCAAATATAGTAATGTTGAGATTGTGTTTGCTTCAATAACAGACTTTTCTGTTCTCTCCGGTTTACGAATCAGAACTTTTTTTTTTTTTTTTTTAACCGGGCGACACTCCCTAGTTGGTTTGATTTCTACATTCTTTCGTTTTTCACTATAATTTCCTTTTTCGATTTAATACGATACAGAATACCATTTGGTCGTTAAATCACGAATTTCTAGTCCTTCCTCTTTCGTTTAGTATCCACGTGAATATCTGTTGACGGGGGGGGGGGGGGACACATCACGAGAACACAAAGATTGATCATTAGGTCAGAAGCCCTATCGGTTCTCCGGATCCCGTAAAAGCTATATGTAGGTCTAAGTTTGATCCGTAAGCGACCTTTTTAAGGAAATTATATTAATGAAATTAATATTCAATAATGTACGAATATTTACTTGAATGGCTATTGAAAACAGTGCGAAGTTATAAGCAACGAATTTTTGCTGATCTTGTTCATGTTCTAGTGTCAATATATACAGTTAGTCGAGATTAGGTAATTTGAAAAGTTTAACAGTCTGCTAATACAAAACTACTCTTCTAGACTAGTGCTTCCCAAACTTCTGGATGTCAGGGCCCCCTTTGGAAAAATTAAAATATTTCACGACCCCCCCCTGGAAAAAAATCGTAATATAGATATATATTATTATAATATTTATTGTTTTTATGTTCAAAACAAAACATACGCAGCGAATATTGCAAAAATCAAATGCGAATATTACATTTTTAGCATTTTACATACACATTTGACATGGCACTTAATGAAAATTTTATTTTAATTAAAAAATTAAAATAAATTAAAAAAAATTAAAAAAACTGCTTTGAAATGCAGTTTCAAATCTCTGAAATTCTTAAATTTCTGCTTATTCATATATTAGTAAATATATGAATAAGCATATATTTACTAATATTCATTAAGCGCCGAAATACGCAGGAAGCAAAATTTGTGAACCAACACCAATGTGTGATTTTTTTCCATTAAAATATAAAAAATAACAAAAAATAAATAATAAATAATAAAAATTAAATACGTTTCTTTTAAGATAAAAAATCTACTTAGTTTTAAAACATTTTCAATTTGTTTTCATTGTTTCACAGCCCCCTCCACTAAACCTACGGCCCCTAAGGGGGGCCGTGGCCCACAGTTTGGGAAGCTCTGTTCTAGATAATAATACTGTTTAGTAATTTTCATCGGATGGCTGGCAAGAATTAAACTTATGAAAACAAAACATGCAAACCAAAACAAGCAATAGACAATTATAGAATTTGTCGAATGTGTTGAATTTATTACTCAAATATTTCTGTTGCTCAACTGCAATAATAGTCTGTCTAAGTCAATAGAGTTAAGAACTATCTAATCAGCTTTACTTCTTTAGAGGATGTTACAAACTTATTGAAAAAAAAAATATATATGTAGAATCCATCCCTTCGTTTTTTTATGAGGAGAATATCTAGCAGTATTCACTAGTAAGATAATATCGGCCATAAATTACTGACTGATTACGGGAACAGAATATACTGTATTCGGTCCTGTTATTGTGTTAATGGGCCTAATTAAGGAAGAATCGAGGAATGTTGGCAGACAATAGATTGTTATGAATGGGGGCTAATGCTCTATTGTCAAAAAATGACTGATTCTGACGATATTTTTCCAAGTTAAGGCATTCATTTTTAGTATTAAACATCAATATTAAGAAGAAGATATCTTCTTCCAGAAGATATCTTTCAAATCGCAATAAGCAACTCTCTATATAATCTCCCGTTATTATCCTAGCAGTTGCATGTTGCAAACACAGCAATTCATTTCTTGACCAGTAATCCCATGGACGAAATTTATTTTCTTTCTCACCGCAGACAGCTAGGATGCCAATCGATTAGTCAAGAAGGGGCAGAAAAAAAAGGATAGTTGTCACGTGATCGTTCGTCTTTTCAAATTACATCCTCCGATGCTTCCATGCGAGATTGTTATTACAGCATTACGCATCAGACCTTTGTTGTGTTGTTCCAAACATTTATTTCTCTATCCTGTTTCCCCCAAGTTTCTTTGATATCCATCATTAAGAAACAAATGTATAACTGATCGAATTCTTTTAATTTACTTTCCTACTTGAATTAATAATATTGGAAAATCATTAAGGATTCAGGTGTCATATGCAATTTTCCATTTAGCTTCTTTTCCTGTCCCAGTAAGCTACGACAGAAAAAAATGTTAGTAATATTATAAATATTAGTTATAATTGTTGCAAAAGAAAAGAGAAAATAATTGTTTGAACTGTATAAAAAAGGGATTTCTTTTAATAAAATCATATACACACATTAAATGTTTAAGAAGTAGAAAATAAATCAATGAAATTTAAATATAATTACAAAGAAGAAAATAAAGAATGGTATATACAGGGTCGTTCAAAATTCCACGTACAAACTTTGAGGGAAGGTAGAGAACATCAAGATCAACCATATTCACATAGGAAAGCATGACCGGAAACGCCACCCGAAAGTGATAGGTGGCGCTGTTCGCCAGCGCTCCAGGTGAGCAATTGGGCTTCCTCGTTCAAGCTTTCGACGTCGTACGAAGAACATGCGTCGTTTTACGAACGGTGAGATGGCAGACATGCACCTCGTTTACCATATTATGTATCCAACTACTATTGAACTGTTCAGTTACGCCTAATAAAGCTTTTTACTCTTCTTACTGCCTTGTGTTATTTCTGTATCTTTGTGTCCCTGTTAGCACCTTCCGGTGGCGTTTCCGGTCAAGCTTTCCTATGTGAATATGGTTGATTTTGATGTTCTCTACCTCCCCTCCAAGTATGTACGTGGAATTTTGAACCACGTTAATTAAACGGCTTCATTAATTCCAGTGATATGTACCTCTTATTCTTCACCTAATATTCTTCATTTGTCTTTGTCCCAATTAAAATTGTAGGCGAATGGCTTCAGACATAAAATACTATGTATTGCTGTATCAACAGTGAGAAATAAAAAAAAGTATTTTTATATTAAAAAAAAAAAAGAGGAAAGGTCGCAAATCTTGAAAGCGCTGTCTAATATTTAAACTTCTTTCTTTATTTATTGCGAACATTTTTTATTCTTAAAGTATACATCGAATAGACAGTTTCTGTTAGCTCATTAGAGACTCTCCGTTAAGAGAGTAATACTTTTAACCGTAAAGAAAAGCCTCAACTCTTCAGGCTTATCAAGAGCCTTTTAAGGATTGTTGTCCAATTAACTCGATTATATCCTGCATTTTTAATGCAGTGTTATTGGTATAAGCCAAGGATGAGATTATCTGACGACTTTTACGAATCCATGCCGCAGTTGGCTTCGAACCTACAGTCCATTGTGTGAGTTCACTTTTCAGTCAGACCGACGATTCAGTCTGTTTCCGTAGATTGAACTATAGGAATCACTGTCAGAAACACCCCATTCCATCAGATTCACAGATTGTTGAACTGGGCTCAATTTCGTTGAGTAAGCAGTCCAATTAAATGGGTAAATTCTTCCTCGTGTTCTCCGAACGTTCCTGGAAGATCTGATAAAACGAATTATTCTGCAAGAAATAACTATTACCGGCTGCATAAACGGGCTCTTGACTAACAACCAATTATCTTTAAGTAGGCTGTGGAATTCAGACGTTGAATGAATGTCACGATCTATTATAGTGACATGAACGCAGACCCCTCCCCCCCAACACACACACACGAGCACTTGTCTAGTATCTCTCCATTTTGCTTTATACAATTTGAAATGGACGTAATATTTTCTCGGATGAACACTCGTTTTCCACGATCGTTGGAATGTACCTAATAAACCGCTCGTGACTGTATATACAAGGGTGGTCTGAAAAGTTCTCGGCCTAATAATGAAAAAACTAATTTATAATTTCAAAATTATTTTTATTTTTCAACATAATCTCCCTTAAGACTAATACATTTATTTCAGCGATGCTCCAGCGCCATTACCCGTCCCTGTAGTGGTTCTCAGTAAGATCTGAAAAACACCCCTCTGCAGCTGCAATCATCTCTTGATTCAAAGAAAAACGCTGACCAGCAAGGAAGAGTTTTAGTTTTGGGAAGAGATAGAAGTCAGAGGGAGCCAAATCTGGGGAATAGGGTGGATGTTCCAACAATTCATAGTGCAGATCCCTTCATTTTTCCATTGCCAAAACACCTTTGTGGACAGGTGCATTGTACTGATTAAAGATGATTTTTTCTTCTGCAAAACAGGTCTTTTCTCACGAATTGTTTCATCTAGTTTGGTTAAAAGATCAGGATAATATTCCCCGGTTATTGTTTTACCCTTTTCAAGATAATTAATAAACCCTTTAGCATTCCAAAACACCGATGCCATGACCTTTCCTGCTGATGGAACTGACTTTGTCTTCTTGGCGCTGAACAACCGGCTTCTGTCCACTGTTTTGACTGCTGTTTGAATTCTGGTGTGTAATGGTGAATCCAAGTCTCATCCATAGTAATAAATCGACGCAAAAAATCAGTTTTATTCTTGTTAAAACGCTCCAAGCACTGTTCAGAGATTTTCATGCGAGTGCGTTTTTGATCTGCTGTGAGCGCGGCACCCATCTTCCGCGAAGCTTTTTCATTTGCAATTCTTCATGTAAAATATATCCTACACGTTCTTTTGAAATGCCTATAGTCTAAGCAGTTTCACGCACTTTGACTCGCTGGTCATCCAATACCATATCGTGCACTGGATCAATGATTTCTGGTGTTGTTACACTTTTTGGATGTCCTTCACGTGGATCATCTTCAAGGCTGGTACGGCCACTTTTAAACTCGTTTTCATATTTTATAACCGCGCGATACTCAGTTTTATCTATTTCAAGGGATACAGACAACACATTTGCTTCAGACAGCTGTATTAAACAAACTACTTGATAGAATGACTTGCAATTTCACATGGATGCTTATGACAGGTGTACCAACTTAGAAAAGGAAATCTTGCCGATAGTGTTGCCATCTATGGTCGAGGCTGAGAACGTTTCAGACCACACTCGTATTTTAAAGCACGCAAAAGACTCTCGTTTTTTTTTTTTTTTTTTTTTTTTTTTTGTAAATCGAATAATAACTTGAATGCAACTTTTCTCGATTTAAAATCGCGAGAGGAAATGTGCAGTCTTTACAACATTCAAGTTAAATTAGGTAAAATTGGTCTTCAGTTTTCCGTTTCATGTGTAGCACAACAGAGAAATTTCGACTAGCTTTGCTTCAGAGACTAATTGCGTTAAGATGATGTTTACATTAATTACAGCAATCACATTAATGCACAGCTTGAAACCAGCGTACAAGGACAGAAGTGTCCTCAACGACTGCAAACAAATTATTTATCTAACGCTGTGGAAACATCGGGAGGTGTTCATTCTTATTTGTCAATCGCGATTCTGTCCGAACCATATGACAGTTCTCCGCATCACTGTCGGAACTTATTTACTGCAGCAACATGCTTTGAGAAGTCCGCGCGCATTCTGAACCTTCCAGTTGAATGAATGGAAATTATAACCTACGAATATTTAGAAGCATATGTAAGAGGTAGGGAGAAAAGCGAGAATAATATTGATTATAAGAGTTTTGTACTATTATTTTAATATTAACTTTTTTAAAAAAAATTCTTGAATTATTGAACAGTACTTCCCACTATTTAGATGTGTTTACAGAAACTTATTTTTTTTATAGTCCCTATGTGTTTTGATTACTTGAATAATTAACTGAAAAACTATAATCAGCTTAGCGCTTTAGTGTAAAATTCCACGAACTCAGAATAAAAATTTCTTAAATCTAACGTGAGGCTGTCAAGATATTCCCAGAGATGCGAACAGAACTGGCGAGCTACTTCACACTGAATCCGACGAATATACAAGTTAAACATACCCGAACCAAGTCCCTACCTTGGAGAGTGACCTGGGAATACTAGCTGACAAGCGATTTATTCTGCAGATCTCGTTGGCAGAGTAGATAGCGTATTCATTCTCCAGCCAATAGGCTGTAGGTTCGTGGACACGGAAGTTTGTGAAAATCTTAACGTGAAAGATGATTTTCATAGCTCACTGTGAAACCACTACCCCCTCCCCCCCCCTTACTGGAGTCTTGAAGTAGTTTAAAAAATTCGACGTTAGTTCTCTTAGAGCAGGATTTCCACATTAGCTAACCTTTAGCCTTCCCACTGTACTGAATATACGATAGGTTCACAATCTTTAAGACGGAATTTACATAAAAGATACAAGTGGCTGTACTGGCAGATTAAATACATATAGGAGGTATCATTGTATTGACCACATGGCAATAGGAAAAAAACAAACTTTGTTTCTCCTCATCTCTCATCTTGAAATTCTGTTGCTTTTTTTTCATAAATAGCAAAAATGCATTTAAAGTACTGTGTTGTTTATTTCTTTTTCTTCTAGCTCTCAAGCTGATTTAATAAATATTATTGAATCCTAAAGACTAGTACAGTGTTATTTATTTTTCATGCTACATTAACAGTACAAAGTTTTATGCACGAATGCATGATCGATCGTACCTGATTTAAAGCTTCAGAGAATTTATTAATTTAGACCAGGCATGATGCTCTTCAGTTGTACAGGTACACCTAAAAGTTTCCTTAAATGATAACTCCCCTCTTTTAGAGCCTTCAAACCCCCCCCCCGCCTCCTCATAAAGTGTTAGACGACTTCAAACCACATTTCTCTACGTTCCAAATAATAATAATAATTTAATTTAATACAATTTAATACATAAGGTTTGATAAAGAAATATATATATAAACTCCACCAGTTACGTACAATAATACTCTTTCTACTATATTGCCGGCCTGGTTGACCGCGTGGTTAGCGTATCCCCTCTCCAGCCGAAAGGTTGCGAGTTCGAATCCCGCCGTGGGCATGAAGGTTTGTTATTGTCTGTGAAAATAATGGTGGTGGACAGTAGATGGCGTTGGTGTAGAGGTTGAGTGATGGAGAGTTGTAGAGTAGGTGCCCTCCATCGATGAGTTCTTGGACTTCCTGGAGTTGTCAAATAATAGTAATATTATGAAATTATAAAATAAATCAGCTATGAAATAATTTGTATCTTATTATGACAGCAATATTTGGAAAAAGCTAGACTTATTAGTTAAATATCTTTTTATTTTTATCTAGTTTGCAACAATGTTTTTTCAAAGGTAACACCTGTGACTTCGCTAGGTTTGGAGAATGTGAACATCATCATTAAAAGGTATGTGCAAGAAATACAGAAATTATTCATTAAGTTGTGAATTTGTATAATTTAACTGTATAAAATATGAACAATGTAACGTGTTCATGAACGTTAACACCTACATTATTAAGATTTACTAGAGAGGTAAAATTCACTTTGATGTCAAAACTTTGTTTTCGGAGAAACGTTTTGATGCCAATATGTTATCCAATTGACGCATTGCATTTTTTTTTTCACTCCAACACATTCTCCGGTTAAGATTAAGGGGTTAAACTCTAGTAGATCAATTAAAATGTACATGTTCTGTGCGGCTTCTTTAGTTACTCCAAATAAGCGTGTGCAAATAAATGATATTCAAATGCAGAAATCTTTAATGAGTTTAATTATGATATTAATGTCGACATTTTCATCCCATCAACTAACTTTATTCTAATATCATTATATTGATATAACGCGGTTATGATAGAGTTATTGGAAGGCGAGAAATTTTGGTCATAAATAATGCAGTAAAAGACACTTTCAAACACATCAGGAAATTTGCAAGCACACACACACACGCACATAGAGAGGGGGGCCCCGCTCATTACCGTACATATAACTTCCGGGCAAAATTCTGTTAATTGCAGAAATTAATCTTCATGTAATTTTCTAAAGAACATCAGGGTTCCCTAATGCATGGAAGTAAGATGTCGGAAATAAGATTAGCTGTAGTCAGTAGCACACGCTTAACTCGCATGTTATCTGCACTGTAGAACTCCTTGGACTACGCAGATTAAATAACTGGCGGTTTCCTTGAATTGCCTTGTCCTTTATCTTTCCAATGTAATTAGTGTTTGATTAAATGATAAGGTTATAACAGTATAGTTTAAGTAGTCTCCGGTCTACGTAATGAAAGCTAACGAGATAAATTATGCTTATTAGGTTGGTAGCGATTGGAAAGTGGTAGCGCTAGAATAATATTGTGATAAGATTAACAAATTTTCTTGTGGTCTTTTCTAACTCAATGAAAATCTGAAGACGAAGTACGCACTCTGTATTGAACGGAGATGCGTGCTTTTGATTAAGTACCGTACTTAAATCTACTGCATTTCTATCAGATTGTAAGTTTGATTATGTAATACTAACGAAGAAAGTAGATCTTGTGAAGTGGGTGTGTGCGTGTAAAATAATGAAGCTCTATGGAATATTTGTGGCATCGCTAATAGCTATTCACCGAAACACGTTTCCTACAATATTTCTTTTGCTTTGCTATTAATGCTTCCAGAAAAATAATGAATTGATAATGTCATTTGGGATGCGACAGAGAAACACAGATCGTTACTGTAATAGAAAACTTTGTTGAAAATAACTCAAATGCAGATAGTGAAATGAAAATATTGGTCTAAAATAATAACACAGGTCGCGACTGTAATAGAGAATTTTTTTCTAAAATAATTAAACATAGATTGTCACTATAATGGGAACTTTTGTCTGAAACGATTCAAAGATTTTTATCTAAAATAATTCAAAAATAATTCAATAGAAAAGTTTCCTATCAAGCCATCAAGTCAGAATGCACACTTAAAATATTCTTTCAGATCATCTCATACTTGTTATTCGTTACCATGGTTTCGACACTGATTATAAGTTCACAGTGTTAAGTACTGGAATCATTACAGCTTACACTTTCAGAATAAACAGTTTTTATATCATTAAAGTTGAGAGTTTGAAAATAATTCGTTCATTTCTTTCATTTTAGCTGTCTTTCTTTTGATTGATTGCATATACTTTTTTTTTTCTTTTTAAGTGGTTGTTTCGATTCGTGATGTAATAAAATCATTGAAACAGCTTATATCTTAAGGGTTGAAGTGATAGTAGCCTTTATGTTCTTTAAGCTATTCGTTTAAAGGATATCGCACATTGCAAACTTTTTTTCTTTTCCATTAACTCACTGAAACGTTTTTTATTAAAGAAAAATGCAATGCTCAACTATACCTAGTAATTCCTATTTTGCGGGAAAAAATCAGTCATCATTAATGTACGAAGTCTCTTTTGTTTTAAAGATAACAAGATCTGCTTTCATGAAACGCTTGACTTATATTTCCAGAAATTTATCAAAAAGAGGATATGATGGAAACATAAACTGGAAAAAGTGCCGGCTACCGGACTTTTTTTTTTGTCTATTATGAAAGGACTGTTGATTATAAAATGATAGTTTCTTTCTAGAATAGGAAAATATAGAAATGGTTTCGTATTTAAAGGTGTATACATTTGAATAATTAAGTCAAATACTTAGAGCTAATCCAAGCTAAATTTCCTCCCGATATCACAGCCCTATTTCAGTTCACAATGAACTCAGGCTATTTTGTTTGACAAAGAAAATTCTACAAATACACCGTAGTAAATACAAATATGAAAGGCTTTTCATGGAATCAGCTTCAGCCCTAAGAAACAATCCAAACCTCAACAAATTTGGCTACATGAGACTGCCTCAAATTTGGGAAACCTACATCAGAAGATCTTCCAGGACTTTAGGAGAAATAATAACTTCGTGCTTCTTCCTCACTTACTGTTTGTTGTGCATGCGTGCACGTGTCTTGTTCTGAAGTTTCTTGAAAATAGCAACGTGACGTTGCCGAAATATTGAAGTATATTAAAATTTATTTTAATGTATATCCTAGTTGGCGTTGTAGTTTCCTTAAATTATTTAGTAAAAAATGCATAACCAACGTCTAAGCCTTTCCATGAGAATTCTGAATTTCACTGGCTAAGTAGAACACTGAAGAAGTGACCACATAGCCGTTCAATCATTAATGTGTTTTAGGCGTTTTTTTTTGTCATTCAAAGAAAGAAAAATTATTATTATATGGTTTCTTAACACTTTCATTGCCAAGCTGAAAATTGGAATTTCGTGGGGTGGCCAAATTTTTTTTATTTTTTTATTTAGTTAGCGACGTAAACGCGATATCGCGTGATTGGCAATGAACATGTTAAGCAAGTAATAAGGTGCTTTACAGACGCTAATCTGATCTGATCCTGTGGCTTCCTCTCTTTGAGGAAGATCCTTAAACTCCTCACGTCGTCGACGGGAATCGAACCTAGGACACTCCTTCCCCAGGCATATGGTTGCGAAGCGCAAAGCCACTGGGCTAACCTCGCGGACACAGACGCTAAAAAAAAACGTAAATTTGCTTAAACCAATTTTATGCGGTTTATCTGTTTCCATTTTTAGGAAGCATTTGACTGAAAAATCCAAATAGACTAAATCGGATTATCACAGCGAAAAGAAATTACAGAAAAGACGAACAATTAAAAATGTTCTGATGTCATCAAGCTAAACTCTTATCGAAGAAAGATCTAGTGTTGGATTTGACAGCACGTGTGCCAGTATTTCCTCTGTGTCAAATGTGGTTATTAAAAACAAAATGGTACTTATGATCTCATTGAATATTTTAGTGAATTTCACCCAGTCAATGCAAATTCTTCACCAAGCAACGCGATAGGGAACGTTCTCTCTCGCTGTTTATCAGAGTCATCTAACCTGTCTTGGTTCATTTCGAAACAGAGGAAATACTGTTAGGTAGCAGGAAAGTAACAAATCATATTACAAAGCTGTCATTTTGCCTGACACCCGTATTAGAAGCTGTTGTCCGTACTTCACCACCATGCATCCACCTGACAGGTGCGTCTCTACGTAGAAAGGGCAAAATGCGCGCTTGCCATTTACAGACTTTTTTTATAGACAGGAGCCATCTACAGAGAAATTTTATTTACTTAACCAAATATACATCCAGAGAAGAAAACACACCCAAACATGACCCAGATAACTCACTTTATTAGAGAACGTCACTCTACTGAGAGAATCAACAGAGAGAAAACTGGCTATAGCGGCTTTTAACTTTAAATAAGGAAAGACTTCAAACAAATAAAACGAATCTTAAGAATTTAATAAGTATGATCATCCTTTGAGAACGTTTAGATTACTCTATACAACTGGTTGATTTATTTTTTAAAGAATATCACATAGGAATTGTTGTAGAATTTAGGGTGGAAAAAAGAATAAATTGGGAAAGAAAGAAGAAATTTAATATTTGATTTAAAGACCTAAGTTTCTTCCGTTTCGTATGTCTCTAGTTTTTAAGAAGCATCGCAAAAGAAAGGAAGACTTTTGCGAGAATAGATACAAGAAATAAAGAATAGGAAGAAAATTTTCACTGAGTGTCATTAATTTTGCCACATGTATTTGAAATATGTGGCAGAATGAAAAATGCCGATTTAGTTAAATAATACTTATATAATAAGTGTTCTTTTGTTGTTGTTGTTGTTTCTATTTCTAGTTGTTTCTATTACGTCAAAGTTCTTAAAACAAAATGCCAACTTATCATTTCTTAAACTGAGCTTGTTCTTTGGCTGGTTTGACTTATTTTGCGGATCAAAGTCCCGAGATTTCAGAAGGAAAAACAGCGCTATCTGTTTTTATATATATATTATATATATTATATATATATATATATATATATATTATTTTTTTTATTTTTTTATTTTTTGAGCTTTTTTTGAGAAGGCACTCACTTAAAGACGATATTTTAGCCTTTACTTTCTATTTTTTTTTTTTTTTTTTTTTGGTACCAGGTCAGCAACTTCCCTCGATAGCATCGTTATTCCAAATTTCCACTAGAACTGGAGTCTAAACAGTGCTGTTAGGTTAGCACTAAAAAATAGAAAGTCCAGATCTTTTAAAGTAGCTCATGTAAAATGAAGTTTATGTTATCATCTTCAGAAGCATTTGGCTAACGGAAACGTTGCAAGTAACGTTATTTTGTTCGTTGAATACTTCAGTCATCAAGATGGCATCTTTTAGTGCTTTTTCTTATAAGTTACGAACCTTTTCGCCAATAATTGCTATTCTACACCACAAAGTTATTTCCCTTCGAGCTTCTTAAAATATATATTCAGATTTTGTTTTAAGTTATGCCTTAGTAAACAAGGATTGCAATGTTCAATGCATCTTAGAATTTCTTTGAGTAGACAGCTTTATTGTTTCAAATACTTCTCTTAATTACTTGTCCATTCTGCAAATAAGAATAACCCTTCACATTCTGTTCTCTGGACAGTGAATAAAATTCTCATTTCAATAAGTGATATCATTATTATTTTATTTTTTTATAATAATAATAATAATTCCGAAGAACTTACAGGCCCTTTAGGCCCACGCCCTGTCCAGATAGGTTTCTTAACCACATAGTATTTTTCTGGTAATACACACGAGACGTGGTTTATTTGGTGATCATTAGTATTGTAGATGATCAAGACGTTAGTATTATGTATATTTAACTATTTTTCAAAAAATATCTCCTACAGAATTATTCACAACATGGATGACAACCTAAGGAAATATAAATAACACTCATTCTCTTTAATATTCACTTTAAATATTAACTATGAAATTAAATCTGAGATCACTTTTAGACCGAAACAAATTCACACAAAGATGTTCATATGCAGCACTGAAGAAGAAACAGCGGCCATAAATGGATCGATGTTTACTTCTCAGCACAAATTAAGCTTTATGGACCTTGCTAATATATTGTACTAAATAATTCAAAGCCTCTTTCGATCGATCCTCAGTGGTTTTTCCTTTCAGTTACAAGAGAATTTAAAGTAAGAGTTAAACTCGATGAGAATAATGTACAAAAGAAGAGCTCAATTATTAATGAACATTTCAATTGTTTCTTACTCCTACAAGATATTAAAAAAAAAAAGTACAGTTATGATGTCGCCTGTTCCCTGATGGAAAAATAGAAGATAAACGAACGAAATATAATACAGCGATAAAAGCCAATGCATTTTATCGTATGAATATATTCTCCACAGTGCCCTCAAATACCAGACGAGGAAGTCTGTCCAGTTCTATTCGCATAGCGTGACAAAACCAACGGAGTTGATGCTTTTCTAACTATTGGGGATATTCAAATCTTGCAGCACTTGTGCATTAGTCTTATGTTCTGTCCAATGAGTTCTGTTGATTTTCCTGAAGCATTTAATTTCAAAAGTTTCTGCCCTGTAGAGAGCTGTTAGTAGTATTATACTTTTCTATAATTTTATTTTTAGAGCTCTAGGAATTTTGTTGTTTTTCCAAATTTTATTCAGTTTATTTATCATCGACCATGCTCTGGAGATTCTCTGTTTTATTGTTTATATCATTTAAATTTGAAGTCAAATATGCCTCTGGTAATTAAAACCATTAACGTTTTCTATGGTTTCCTGATTAAGTTTTATTGGTACATCTTTCCAGTGTCCTTCTAATTTCATTATCTTAGTTTTACTTGAATTTATAATCATTTATAATTTCTGCATGTTTCTTGTGATTTTGCAAGAAACATGCATTTTTAAGGCTTGCTTAATGAGAGATTTGAATCAAATAGAATAAATGACTAAATTACACCTAAATATACCACAAATAGAGAAACATAGGGAATACTACTTACATTACGAACCTTACCATTCTTATCATATAAAGAAAACTTTAATTTTAACACATATTATAAATGTTATGAGTTTTCTACATCCCCTACATGTCTGCATCTTCTTGAACGGATTATCTCCACAATAACTAATCGGTTATGAAAATTGCATTGCTTTGCAAAATCCATGTATCTTCCCTTCCATTCATTGCTGTATAAAGTTTTTGCAAAAAAACTTTATATTGCAAAATGTTTAAGCCCCCTTATATCCATAACATCTGTCACTATCACTTAATTGAAATTATCCAGAAACGATTGATTTTCTGGAGTTAAGGATATTTAGAATTCCACGCTAAGCAACCAAACAAACAAAAATCCATAACAGACCATGTTTAATTACCTTAATGAAGTCTACAGCTTTCAGGACCAACCTGCCTGCAATTCTGTACGCACTTGATCAAATGAGATGGCTTCGGTTCCTGATTATGTGAAGCCTTTAACCACCTTACCGGCCATTATGGATCAAATACGCATCCTCATACGCTTCGTATCCATCATATATTTCAATGTAATATCAATGGTATTACAATTTTAATATGCACTTCACATCCATGATAACTTGGACGTATATATACGTCCTGGCCGGTAGCGTGGTTTTAAAGATTGCCGCATCCCAGTCCCTAACTAGTTAAATAAAACCATTAAAAGCCCCTCCCCGTGAAAAACACGAGTCCAAAAGCACCAGCAACTAAAATCGCATCGCAAGGAATACAACATAAAACACGTACCAAGATTGGAAAGTCATTCATAGTTAATTTACAAAAGAATGAAATAAAACTATTTATATCAGAACCCCCCCCCTCTAGAAATCAGAACTGATCCCCTAAGACTATAAATATCCATAAATCACATGTTATATATAATTGACAGCTATGAATAGTCGTCCATACTATCTATGATATTATGGATGACTATTTATAATTTTATTAAACGTTTTTCCTACCATAATCAACTTTCAAAATACAATACTTTTTATTGTATTTTAAAAGTATAATTTTATAATATTATTCAATAACAATCACTGAATTGCGCTTCACGCTTCATTTTAATATACACATTGTTATTTAAATTTATCTTTTATATAATTACATGTTTTTTTATGTTATGTTTGTATATCACTATCCAACTTAAAACAGAAGAAGCGATACGGCCAATGATCATGATGGCTAACTTTAAAAGCTTTAAGAACTTTAAAAAGATTATTTAGGGGAGGAACTCGATACAATATTAAGTTTCTAGATAGTTGTATACAAGATGTCGTTCTATACAAATAGTTGTATACAACAGATAGTGCCTCTGCAACTAAAAAGTACTTTGAGGCAACAGAGGCGCCATCTGCTTATTCAGGAATGATGGTAGAGGATAAAAAAAACCAATTTCCTCTTATCCAGTACATTTTCATACTTGAATGGCAAATGGGCTTAAATGTCGAAGTGATCACACTTAAATTGTACTTTGGGACCACGACCAATATATGCGCATACATAACATCTGTTAAAGCAATCTATTCAAGAGTTCCAATTTGTATTGATTTCTGTTACGCCATCTTAATGGCAGGTTTTGACCTGAAAAGGAACATTGCAATGGAATTTAGCTCAAAGAAAACATTAGAATCATTACTTGGAAGCATCAACCTGAGCATGTGACATTTAGGTGAATAGCACTTAACATTTCAATAGTTCCGATGTCAGACAAGGCAACGCAAACTAGCTTCGCATCACTATTTACACAATTCTTTCGTTAAAACTATTTAAGCACTAACTCTTCATAAACATTTATCAGGGGTGTAGATTTTTTTCCTTCTGATACTAAATCGCTGATGTTTCCATTCTCTACTTATTTCATCAGTGGAATAATTTAATTTCAGTTGAGAATGTGTTCTGTAGTATCTTTCACGCATCATTGTGGATCCTGTTGTTTATTTATTTTATCTGCTTTCATACTTTTCTTTCTATTGTTAGACCTAGTGGCTTGTCTTCGTCTCCACCTTCTCATCATTCTTTCTTTGTATCCAAGCAGTGGAGCACCCAGAGAGGGGGCCAAGGGGCCCCGGCTCCCCACAAAAGAAAAAGAAAAAAAAAACACTAGAAAAATTTCCAAACATCTTTTCCTAATTAAAATTCAATTTTTTATTTCTGTTGTGTCGTGTCTTCTATTTCTATACTACTTATGAATTACAGGTCACATAAGAATACCCTATAGCTCTCGGGAATCACGGCCACTGTGAACGCAAGGCGAACGAAGTATTGCTCGGTCGGAACGAGCGCTACTTCGTTTGCCCGAGCCGGACCAAAGGAGATCACGGTTATCATGTATTGGCAATCACTGCAAATGCCCAGTCAAAGGTCGTATGTAATGCGTTAGATCTTCTTCCATCTCTTCCACATAGCAGATCCGCTAATCGAAGTGTTTGGGGGTAATCACCCAAACACACGGATGATCTTTGCATTTCTGTTTCCGTCAAGTCTAGTATATTCCAGGTCTCCTGAATCTCTTCTTAACTGTTCTCGCTCTTAAGATTGACGCATCTTCTCCGTATAAATCAAAAATCCCCTTGTATATTGTAAAATTTTCCACTCTCATACGAATACTTTGTGGACTGAAATTAGTTAACTTCTTCTGTATATCATTTACTTAATATACAATAAATAATATTGCATGTATATAAATGCATTATTTTGTTTAATTTGTTATGTTATGATCAGTGGCCGCTCGTGGCTTTAAATCGTGGGGGTGTTGCAACTTTCGAAATATACATATTTCGTGTATATATTACGTGTTCGGATAAAATATCAAAATTATAGTAAAAATTAAAAAAAATTAAACATGAAAAAATATTGTTTATTATCGATAAAATTATACAGTTTGGTAGAATTCAAAATTACTTAAAAATTATTATAACAAATGTTATATCTTTAATTGTGATGTCCAAATATTTAAAGAGACGGAGTAAACACGATAAGCACTACGAACACTCGACTACTGACGCCAACTGCATATAAACAACAGTGGAACTGCGCGACGGACATTGTCGCATTACGCTAATAGCTCGCATCTCACTATGACCTGCATATGCTTGCGCGCGTAGCAATACGACACTGTGGTAAACACAGTGCTGCTAGCGTCCTCCTAAGTGCTACAAGATGGATTTTTATTACTTTTTATACAAAATAAGAGAATTGTATAGGATTGTTGATGATAAAATTAAATATTACAAGCAAATATAAATAAATTAATAAATATATTTATATGTCGAGAAAAATTGGGGGTGCTGCAGTTCTGCAGTGCCTATGCACGAGCCGCAGATAACAAACTTAACTAATTTATAAATAAATTGGTTAAGTATGTTATCTGCTGCCATAATTTATATAAATTTGATCATGTTATGATTGCAAAATATTTCTTTTTTTCCCCGTCTATTATTAAGAACATTAAATAAATTCCTGTTTAAAATTTTTCATAATTTTTTCTTAGAAATTTCTATATTAACTGAATTAAGTGAATTCTCATTTTTATATTTCACTGGTATCTGTAATGTTTATATATTTTTTATATGATCGACACATTGGTACCAAATGAATAGACGGTCCTGACAAAGGTTGGGACATCACATTTCACTTCTTTCTTTATGCTCCCTTACCACTAGCAAAATTCGTAATGGGCACAACTGTAAATAATTGTGTAGGTAATCTTTCATTCAACAGATTGTTTCAGTGGTCTCTTCCACAACCTCCTGTCTTGGGCTGTAGCCACATCCAAGTTCTTCATCTTGAAGTCCTCCTCCACCATCTCCCTCCATTTCTTTTTTGGCCGCCCGCGCTTCCTCCTCCCCTGCACATCCATCTGCATGACCCTTCTTCCCACATGCTCTTCCTCCCTCCTCATCACATGACCAAACCATCTCAACCTTGCCTCCTGTATCTTCGCTCCTAAGTTCCTCACCGTTCCCCTTACATAGTCATTTCTCAGACGATCCTTTCTGGTCACACCGCACACATCCACCTAAGCATTCTCATCTCCGCTGCCTCCATCCTGCTGATGTTATTTTTCCTCAGGGCCACAGTTTCTATAGCATACGTCATAGATAGTCTCACTACTGTTCTGTAACTTTTGCCTTTTAGATTGATGGGCACCCTCTTATCGCTTAGCATTCCAGCCATCTCTTTACAGTTTCTCCATCCTGCTTGTATTCTGCATCCCACTTCCTTCTCAGCCTCACCATCCTCTTTCATTGTTGAATCTAAGCATCTGAAATCACTTCTCTTGAGGTCATGATATGAAATTAAGTAGGTAATGATATGAAGCTCACGTCGTTGTTGAATAAACGAGTGTGATACATATCATGTGTATGTAGGATACACATAATGTTTATTATGTGTATCAGAATTTCATTTCATACAGAATAAAATGCTCCTTAATCCACTCACTGAAGGAAAACAAGATTTAAGTTATGTTCCCCCACTAGATGGCTCTTCATGCTTGCGCCGACTAGTTTATTTAGCAGATGTCTCTCCGCAAATCATGTTAGCGATGAAAAAAAAAAGATAGAAGTCTTCTTTTATTGGGAATTCATCTCCCCTGACTTCTTTTGCTATTTCCATATACTAACCTTTTCCAATCTACTAAATCTCTCAGAAACTTTTAAATGATTTTTTATGTAATTCCCAGCCACGAAGGGTTATATAAAAAAATATTGCATTTTTATTTAATTTTATATAGTCTGGAAAGCTCTTGAGACTAAACTTCAATCACAAACATCCATGCCCACTGCGGTATTCGAACGCAGCTAGTCGGTTGCTAAGCGAACAAGATAATCACTGAGCTAACCATGCGGAAAATTAGCAAATTAACAAATCTTTCTTGGTGCTTTTCTTTTTTGCTTCTCAATACCTATCCATCCTCCCAACAGGTGACATTCAAGCTCGGGAATCTGAAGTATTCAAAACAAAGGTAAAACAAATAATACTATGTGCTCTTTTAAATATAAAAATTCGGTGGATGGATGGGTGACTCGGAAAATTTTTCATTTTCTCACGCTATAAAAATATGCCGATTATTGAAAACCAATAGAAAGTTATTTTAACTATTCTAGATTATTTATTCACTAATAGCCTCACAGGATGTTTGTGTTTGATTCAGTCCATTTGAAATGCGCGCTGTACTAATCGAGTATCTGAATATCAGCCGTCAGCGTCTAGCTCAGTCTGTATTATATAACTGTTAAAATGGTTCAATTTATCTAGTTCAGTTGACTATTGTGCATTCTATTTTTTTTATTGGTCTACGATCTACTGAACAAGCATGCAACAACAATTTATTAGTTGTTTGCCTACCCATCGCATTATACTTTTTTATTCCATTTCCATTGTACTAATCGAAAACATTTTTTTTTACAAGGGAAGTACTTATGGAGTGTTACTGTCCACAGGATAATTTTTAAAAAACCAAAAATGCGTAATACGTACGGTTTGTAATAGTTTGCTATTAACTATCAATAGGAAACAAATATCCGTATGCTATCTAAAGAGATGTTTGTTTGTGTGTGCTTAATATACTAGAAGTGACTGTGATTATGATACTGATGTCAAGGGAGGTCAGGAAGGAAGTGAGAGGAATTGAAAAGTAAGTTTCAATTAGAAACTTACTTTTCTACCGAGGTTTCCGGCAACTACCGCACAAAATCGTTAAAAGCGACACATTTCTCTCTCCATATTGTGCAATCACGGAACATTCGTATCTTTGAAATATCGCTAGTCTGTTTTCACTTGGGTGTTCAGGATGTTTTCGCGTTTCACGCCGTATCTTGGCAGCGTCTAAAAAGCCATTTTATGCTTTCGTTTCTTTATTGAATGTCTTACTTGCCGCTTCAATCCTCGTATATGTTGCAGTCTTGCGTCGCTTAATTCGGTCTAATCACTTTCTCTAGCGTGATGTATAAATCCTTTTACTGTTCCTATGATTCATAAATCAATCACCTTCTTATTTCCTCCGCTCGGGCATCTCCAAAAGAGGGAGACTAGACTGCAAATGACCTAAGCGATGTGACATTATCAGGAAGCCAGTGATAAGTCACTGAAGTCTCCAACGTTCTTGTTAAAGTTCCATTTTCAGACACCAGGTGATTAATTTTTTGCAGAGTGAGGCAATAACAGAATCGCTTGTTTTAGAATAATTTTACGGATAATGTTTGCTGATTGTAATAAAAACGAACTGCAAAACAGTGAGATGGTAGGAACTACTTAATGGAAGAATAGCCCGAAGCTGTCATCTCAGAGTTTTATAGATGGTTTCTTAATAACGAAGCTAATTTCTAGAGTGCCCTGCTGCACATCTGAGAACAAAGAATTTTAGATCCCCCCCCTTTTTTTTTTCGTTTGATTTTAAAAGGATGCAGTACACGTTTTTATTAATAACCTAAACTTTGTGATTTCATTTCTCTAATTTATTTTTATTTATATATTTTCTGTTTATAGGATAAACTACTTCAATAACGGCTTCCACAAACTGCGTCACAAAGGATTAATTTTACCAGTTAACTTACTGGCGGAGTTTTTAATGATCATGCATACATAACATACTGTATATGCAAATTGTATTTTGCAATGTACTGTATATGTACATCGCAAAAGTAGCTAAATCAGTTCATCAACTCACTTGGTTGTTGAAAAATACCTTGACGAGCAGAGACAAGCAAGTTATTGTACCGAGCCTTGATAAGACCTCATCTCGACTACTGTGCCCAGATTTGGTCACCTCGGTTCCTTCTTGATGGGGAGGAGGTGGAGAGGATCCAGAGGCGAGTGACTAAGATGATAGCAGGTCTATGGAATGAACCATATGAGAACAGGTTGAAGATTTGTGAGTTGCAGAAACTAGTTGATAGGCGGAAAAGGGGAGATATGATTGAGACATTCAAATTGCTAAAGGGATTCTATAGGATTAATTCAGAGGATATTTTTGAGATCAGGACTGGTGGTGGGAGAACTAGGGGACACCTATGGAAGCTGGGCAAGAGTGTGGTTAGCAGGGGTGTTAGAGCTGGGTTCTTTACTTTTAGAGTGGTAAATGAGTGGAATAAGCTGCCAGAGTCAGTTGTGGGTGCTATGACGGTGAGCGAGTTCAAGGCAAGGTATGATAGATACTGTGAGAATGTCGTATAGTTGTGTGGACATGATGTTTAGGGCCTCCCTCTATGAGTCCAAGGACTCTCTGGAGTCGCCCGAAATAATAATAATAATAATAATATATACACCCTCTGTCCAAAAGGAAACCTATCTTTTCGAAAATAGAAGAAACTAGTGAACCACTGTTGTATCTTTTTGTTGTCGAAAGCGGCAACCTTCATTAGTGTTGTGTCAACTGTGTATGACATTTGTTTCATTAGAAGCCGAGTTATAGTGCCAAGAGTGACAGTGTGTTTTGACAAACAGTCGGTCGTCACGATATTCATGCCGTATTCTCGCTATCAATCGCTTCAAAACTTCGAGATAAAACTCACCATTGACCATTTGGCCAGGCGGAACGAATTCTTTGTGGATAATGCCCTTGGAATCGTAGAAACAACTCAGCATTGTCTTTACTTTTGACTTCTCTTTCTTTCTTTCGGATGCCCCTCTTCTGGTCGTCTCCACTCAGCACTCTGGGGTTTCTGGATCGTTTCGTGTAACGATCGTTTCAAGGAAGTTTGAGTCCTTACGACCGGTTTTAATGAGATCCTTGCAGTGTCAATTCGATACATTTTTTGGTCGTATGTCAACTGTGGGGAACAAATCGCGAATTCAATTTACGAAGGCCCAAACTCTCGCTCAAAATGTGTTGTGCACAGTGGATTTTGGAATCCCCAATTCATCTTCAATCAATCTCAGGGATGATTTCGGACTTTCTCTGATGAAATCACGCACGTTTTGGATGTCAACGTCTCACGACCTCTTTGAAATCGCTTAAATCACTCGTAAACTTGAGTACGGGATAAGCATTCGTCATCGTATGCTTTTTTGAAGCATTTGATGTGTTTCGGTAAAACCTCTACCAAGTTTAACGCAAAAGTCAATTGCTGCTCTCTGTTTGAAACTCATTTTCCGACCGCTCGTCAAAACACACTGTCGCTCTTGGCACTAGAACTCGGCTTCTAATGAAAGAAATGTCATAAACAGTTGAACACGATACTAACGAAGGTTACCGCTTTCGACAACGAAAAGATACAACAGGTGGCGCCACTAGTTTATTCTATTTTCGAAAAGTTCGGTTTCGTTTTGGACAGAGAGTGTATATACCAAGTGTATGTATATATGTATGTTTATAGGACTACTCGTAAGATATACTGTATGTACAATAAGCCTCGCACCAAAGTATTAGGGAACAAGAATTTTTTGTCAAGATCTAAATAGTCTAACAGTAGCTTATTTATTTTTTTAAATATTGACCCTACACACGAGTGGTTGCATAATCTATAATATATCAATGCCTTGTTTAGGTTGTGTGGACTACTAAAGGGATGGTGATGCGCAATATGTAAACCTCCTAACCTCACTTTTCTGCTGTCTGTTTTCATAAGCAGGGCTCAGGTATCTATCGATAACACAACGACCTAACAATCTTACGTCATTGATCACTGCAAATGTTATATGAAAGACTTCTCAAAAGTCGTGGTTTGTTTATTCTTTATTTTTGTATTCCTTGATGAGAAACTGCGCATTTAGCTAACGGTTGCCTTCCGTGTTTTTTTTTTTTTAATTTTTTTTTAACAGCGATCTTACGTACGAAAGTTTGAAAACAAACTCGGTACTTTGAAGGAGATTGTTGGATTAAGAGTTAAATAATCCTGAAAGATTATCTAAACTGACTAAACTCGGTAATTTCTAATGACCAGGTCCCTAATAAGCATGGCTGTGGTCTCACATCGAACGATAACAATCATCTGCTACCAGAAGGCTTTCACATAGATCCATACCACAATGCGGTTCGAATTCACACCTTATTTATATCAAAGGGAGAAATCCTTACTAGGCTAACCAAGACTGCTGAGATAATCTTTGCAGATCTAACAGGATTATCTAATTATTCTTCATATATGGCTAAAGCCTGTTATGTGATTTGCAGAATTATACACAACTTTAATAAATTCTTGTGTCATTTTCTTGAGAATTCACAAATTAGCAATGAGATATAAATTCAGTTTAATTCTTATTTTTATTTCGTATAATTAATTTTTTCATTTACAATTCTGATAATTCTTCCAACCCAGGGACGGCTCGTGCATAGGCACTGCGGAACTGCAGAACCCCCAATTTTTCTCGACATATAAATATATTTATTAATTTATTTATATTTGCTTGTAATATTTAATTTTATCACCAACAATCCTATACAATTCTCTTATTTTGTATAAAAAATAATAAAAATCCATCTCGTAGCACTTAGGAGGACGCTAGCAGCACTGTGTTTACCACAGTGTCATATTGCTACGCGCGCAAGCATATGCACGTCATAGTGAGATGCGAGCTATTAGCGTAACGCGGCACTGTCCGTCGCGCAGTTCCACTGTTGTTTATATGCAGTTTGCGCCAGTAGTAGAGTGTTCGTAGTGCTTATCGTGTTTACTCCGTCTCTTTAAATATTTGGACATTATAATTAAAGACAACATTTGTTATAGTTTTTATTTTAGAACATTATTGGGGTTATGATAATAGATTTTATTTTTAAGTAATTTTGAATTATACCAAACTGTATAATTTTATCGATAATAAACAATATTTTTTCATGTTTAATTTTTTAAAACATTTTTACCATAATTTTGATATTTTATTCCAAACACGTATACGCTGTACTTACAGTGTGTATGTATATTTCGAAAGTTGCAGCACCCCCACGAATTTGAAGACAAATTCAAGCCAAGAGCCGCCACTGTTTCAACCACTCTGCCTTTTTTGAAAAAGTAATTTGCAGTTAACAACAGCACCAGATTTTTTTAAAGACAAATAACAAAAGGAACTTGAAAGATCTTCATTTAGGATACGATATTTTGTTTAATAACAAAGATCCCCTTATAGATTTTTATTCGCGAATGAAATACGAGGGAAAAATAACTAACAGGGAGATAAGATAACTAAGGGGTGAAGGGAATAATTCAGTGAGAAGGAGGGAAAATATGCTAAACCTGGCAAGCATCCTAATTTAAAGGCGTTCGTTGCAACAGCCGAAGCATCTCACTTCCCATTGTAATTAGCTTTCATGTCTAAACTACTCACCCTTTCAATCTTACTCTCCAATCAGATGACGTTCACAAATTTCAAGAATGCTAAGGGTTGTTCTCATGTCGGTAAATTGCTTTGAAGACAAATTTAATTAAAACACTTCAGAGACATAGAGCAGTAAGAAGAATTCCACTTAGACAATGTTACCGTGTCGTCACCTTGAAGTATACAAACTTGTCGCTGCAAATTGCTCAAGAGCCACCTGGTGTATAACAGGAAGAGTCGATAGTTTAAGATATCCCAACTTAATTAATTAGCTTAATTCAACAAAGTGCCGACCTTTTTTGCTTCATACTCACAGATCGATTGGAGCAAAGAGAAAATAACAACTGCAGGTGAATCAGTTCCCAAGGGGGACACAATACATTGAAATCCAATTTCTAAATTGAATGAAGTCTTTTTCTCCTCTTGTTGTTGTTTAGGCATCAAAGAACAAAGAGAGAGAGAGAGAGAGAGGCAGTGAAAAAAATACCGAAGTTCAAGAGGATTAAACGAAGGATTACTGTACACGTGCAGATCTTCCCCAGTATCATTGAGATGCATTGAAAGACGCCTTTTTGGAACAAGCGAATGATTTATCATCGGACAGATTTTTGATATTTTTAGTAGCACAGTGTACTTTCACATAGGCAAAGAGTATACTGTGTTATTTATTATTATATTTTGGTATACAGTATTTATTAATTTCGTTTCTTAGTTTTTTTATTTAGTTTTCTTTAAATTAATTAATTAGCTTTTTTTTCTCTGAATCTTTCTTTCAGAAGGATTTAGAAAAAAAAGTCCTTTACGTTTTATTTGTTCATCCGTCTGCAGATAATCTTTAAGGACTACATCCAATATATTTCTTTTTCACTATTAACAAACTGTGCGCTGTCCTTCTTTAGCTCAGCCTGAAGAACGGCATGCACCTGTATTCAGTTAGGAAAAACTGGTCCGAATCACGTCTCGCATACAAGGAATCTTTAATATGTTTTCCGCTAAAGATGAGTTATCTAGTCTCAATACGAAGTTGTAAACTGGTTTTCTTCCTAAAACTGGGATTTTTCATCCCATGAAAAGGCGAATCGGCCATGAGAACACATGCAATTTACAGACAAAAAATACTATTGTTTGTAGTAGTGGGCGGTAGATGGCGTTAATGGTAGTAGTGTCGTTGTGTGGAGAATTGGGCAGTAGGGGAGACGGCGAAATGTGCGTAGTGGAGTAGAGCCCTCCCGCGATGAGTTGTTGGACTCCTTGGAAGTGTCACTTATAATAATAATAATAATAATAATAATCACCTAATAGATATAATTGCACTATATAAGTATAATGTTAATGAGCACGTAGTTATAAAGTGTTATTTTATAAATTAGGGGTGCGAGATATACGCGAGGGCGAGTTATATTCAATACGGTAAATACGGTACTGAATAATTAAGCATATATTAGCACAGTAATGTATGTCACAAAATTGGAATATGAGACACTCTTCAAGTCGTACCTATTAATGAAAACAAGTTGTCAAAACCTGACACCATGAGCGCAAATATTAACTTTTTTTTTTTTTTTCAAACATCAGATATTAGCTTTGCTTTTTTATTTATATTTTGAGTCTTGGTAATTAACTTGAAAGTGTGTTTTATCGTCTGACATAAACAGAACGTGATTATTTTTTCACGCTTTTGAATATGTGATCATAAATTTATGCAATAGTTGTTTTTCAAGGAGTATAACAATGACAGCGCTAAAATGAAGTTCATAATAAAAGTAAGTAAATATAACACGATATCATTAAATACTTTCGACCATTCATTCCAATTTAGAATTTAGTTTTAATTCTCGTCTGTCTTAAAAAAAATGCAATTTATATAGATTTTAAATTCATTATTAAGCATACAGTTTCCATTTTTAGTTTTCAAAGGCTGTTCTGGAGGACTGTCTATACTTTTGTCTGTACAGCGCAATTTTTTAGATGTCCCCAGCTAATGGAAAACATGCAGTTTGCTCGACATCCTCACAACTAAATACGCATCATGGAATTCATAAATCCTAATTTAATTCTACTCCAAGAGTGTATACTTAGAAACTAAAACAGTGTTTTCACTGTTTTGTAAGCACGGATGCTGCTTATGTTGAATATTTATGGGGTTGTTTCTGTCTTGTCGAGGAACAATATACCGTTTAATTATAAGTTATACTGCGATGTTAATGCTTTAGGAGACTTGCAAATTGCAAACTTTCGTAAATTACTCACAGAGACTGCAGTTAACTACTAGCATTAATATATAACAGACGGCTACGATGCTTGTAAAATGCAGTGACTGAACCAGCAGGAAACTTGCTCTTATGGTCCTCCTTACAATTTTACGCTTCGCATATAATGGTTTTCCAGTTGGCTAGCCATCTCTAGCGAGTAAATAAATTATTTCAAAAGAGTGTTAGTAGTGATGGGTAAAAGTTGACCAAAAATTTCAGATAACCGGTTGGATCTCTGTCGCTTGTTTTTCATCCTCTTCGATGTGCCATACGTGACATAATAAATTACACTTTCTCAATGGCCTAACATAAACGGCACGAAGAAGAACACTCTACCAGGAAAGTTGTTGTGCGTTGTTTGCAGCTGACAATTAGTTGAAATGAAGAACATGAAAAATTGCTACGTAGAAGACAACGAAGTGGAAAGTACGGCAATTACGAGAAGTAAATGACTGCCCCCATTGTATTTATTACATTGTATTTAAGTTGTTCTTGTGGTACCTAAAGAAATGGTGTAAATTTAAAATTTCGTATGTAAATTTAAATTGAAATTACTAAGGCAGTGTTTCTGTTTCATTAATTAGTAAGAGTAAATTTAAACTCAAAGATGGAAAGAAAACAAATAATAAATTTATCTCCGAAAAAAGAAA
Organism: Typopeltis vanoorti; assembly: GCF_054136105.1. Classification (NCBI taxonomy): domain Eukaryota; kingdom Metazoa; phylum Arthropoda; class Arachnida; order Uropygi; family Thelyphonidae; genus Typopeltis; species Typopeltis vanoorti. The sequence goes on along the minus strand of NC_143573.1, from coordinate 65,908,801 downwards.
AATTGGCTCTTGCAGACACAAATTTGATATTTAAAAATTGTCTATCCAAAGAGATTTTAAAAAACATATTTTTGACAATTTTGAACTGTTCCATTCAGTGTACTCACTAGTTTGAATTTCTTGTTTTAATTTTCCATTTTTTTTCTTTTCAAATACTAAAAATTAAGGTTGTTTCTGATTTTGTTTCTAACCATAGAAGCCGGTATTGAAGTACAGCATTAGCTGATATTTGCATGCAATCTTCATACTCTGTATAACCTTCTGAATATTGGCCAAACGGGAAGCCCGATATACGGAATCATTTTACTTTGGACCCATTATTTTCAGAAAAATATTGCAACAACATCACTGTGATCAAGATGTTTCTAGTGCTTCATCTGTTTGTATTCCACGAAAAAAAGAAAAGGTGCAATCCTTGCTTTTTTTTTTATTATCAAATAACTATAATGTCTCTTTGAACTTTAAAGGTTTTAATTAATTTTAAAATTTTCGAACGCTGCAAAACAATATAAGGCAGTGTTCCTTCCTGAGTTTAAAGCTATGAATCAGCATACGAACTCAGTTTGAAATATAATGTTCCCGAAAACATTCTTATCTCTAAGCCTTCCCGTATAATTATTTACGTTTCAACTGCAGTAAAATTATGCACACTTATTGTAATACCACAATTCAAAATATTATTTGTAAATAAATGCGATGTGTTTTGGAGTTATGGAGGCTATTTTATTATTCAGGGAGGCTATTTTATTATTCAGGATTCAGGGAATTCATAGAATTCCCTGAATCCTGAATTCAGGGAATTCAGGACATTAACTGAATACTAATTCAGTTAATGTCCACACCAAAAGATTTATACGTTATATTGCTTGATGAAAGTGTCATAAATCATTGAATATACCTGTGCTAATTAGGTTAGAGTAGAGTATGGTTCTTTAAAATTAACTTTAATGCATCTAAGAATATTAGCGTTGAAATGCGTATAATCACCGGCTGATCGGCCTGCTGTACAGCATCCGTAGCTCAGTTGGTGTGGACGAAGCCCTTTGGTCGGAATGAACCCAGTTCGATTCCCGTCGATGATGTAAGACCTTTACCTGGTCTCTTTCGACTGAAGGTGAGTTAGCCGGTCTCATACGTGGTAGAGGGTTCTTTTTCCCGCATCAGTCGGATTTTTCGTCTCTCATATCAGGCAAATCGGCCCCGTGAACACACACAGATTTACTGTCATGAAAAATATACTTAACCCATCATTAATAGGGCTCACCTGTCTTAAGGGACAGGAGAGGAACGGGGGTAACTCCACACGAATGAATAAAATGAATCTGCCTGATTTGCAAGGGAGCGGTAATGTACTCGCGTTTCAGAAAAATTTCAGTCAAATCTTGTCTATCTGTTGTTCTATTTTTTATTTTTCTTAGGAGATTGACGACAGACATCATTAGTAAAATAGCGTTAGGCAGAGCTTCAGTTTTTATTACTTTCTACCAGGTAAACTTTGGATTTATCTTCCAGATAATAACAAGGCAAAACACTCTTAGAGACTGAAGTTTGTTATTCAACATTTAAGCCTGGACTAAGCGAAAAGCTAAAAACAAAGGCCGCAGCAGTTCTTGCATGCCTCAACTACAACTGTTTTAATTAGAATATCAGTTCACATCATGTCAATATTACACTTAAATCGAGTATAAGTTGGCTACATTCTGTAATTATGAACGGCAGCTTTTCCAGATGACTTGTACAACGTGGTTTTTGTTGTAGTCTTTGATAGTGCTTGGCTGGTCGGAACTCTTCGGCCGGCCATACTTTATAATTACCTGAGGATGAAAGAGCTCTATTTGCACGCACCAGGATTACAGGGATGATTATCTTACTGGCATAAGTGTTCTTGACGTTCATTGTAACCGTTTCGCTAATTAGAGCGACCGGGTGTAATTTCAGCGTAATTAGCAGGAACTTCAAGGACTGGCAGTTCCCCTTAATGGCTCCCGATTTACTAAAGCCTTTATTTTTATTTGGGTCACCAGATTTTTTTTTTTTTTTTTTTTTTTTTTTTTTGTTCTGTGGGTTTTCAGAGGAGGTATGTGAGTGAGTGGGAGAAAAGAAAGAAAGAAATAGAGAGAGTTTGAAAGTTAACAGCAATTAAATAGAGCACTCTTTATTGGACAAAACCAGCGAAGCATTTGCTTTATCTCAACACGTAACTGGACACAATCATACTTCAAGAGTTTTATTATTATTAATCAATTGGTAGATTATTAGTTAATGCTATGCTGCGAGTTCAATGTAATTATATAATTGTAATATTACTGTATAACCCAGCAATTAAGGTTTTGCTGTTTTCAGAACTTTAGAAAAAAAAAATTAGAAAGTGTGATGTTGAATTATTGGTTATAAATAGAATGAGAAATGCCTGTGTAGCTCTGTGGAAATGGTGTTTGTTTCCACAGTGCTAGACCGCTAGAAGAAAGACGGTTATAAGTTCGATTCTAGTCACCAACTAGAGGAAGGTTTTCTAGGCTTTCTTTCAGCCAATTCCCGAGTGAATCAATCTTTGCCATGAACAAATATGATTCTCCCGTCCTGAACTCAGGATTTTAATTCCGCAACTCAAGAAAATTGACCGTAGAAACTCACCATTTCTGACAATAATATATAATCTTAGGGTTGGAATACATAGAGTGGTATTAGTTGCTTGCCGCGCTCTTCTCCTTGGACGCTTATGAAAATCACTGATATTAGGATAGATTTTGGTTAACTGTCATGGGGACGCTATGGATGGAGATTGCTGCCAATTTGTCTTCAGAAAGTTAGGGCTAAAAGGTCTCGCCTGCTATAGTACGCCCACAGATTCGAGACCCTTCGACACTTCTGCGCATGTCAACAGAAGGAGAATCCATTCCGATAATAGGGTAATCAATCCATATTGTGGGATGAGTTGTTTATTATTACACGTCGGAAAATTAACTTCTCGTTTATGATCATTGTAGTTAACTGTGTTGCTTGTATAACAGTTGGAAAATTTTATCTATAAAGCACGTGATTTCCCGTGTTGGCGACGAATTCATACGTCCTTCGTTTCTTTCTCCCCTTCAGCATGAATCGACTATTCTTGGCAAGTCTCCAAGCAAAGATCTTTAACGCGTGGGCATACTATACCTCTGTGGAATAAAAGGCATTAGCAAATTCATTAATATAATACGTAGAATGTGAGTTCGGGTGATTATTCCCAAAAGAACTAAAAGAAACTTGTGGTCACACTATAAACATTTTCTTTCATAGATATAAGCGATAAATCTTCAAATGCAAGCGAAACAGGAGCAATATTTTCAGTTGTTCAGCTTTAGAAATCTCTGTATATGTGGGAGCATAGGATAAGGTTTCCGTATCACAATCCGTAGAGGAAGTACCTCATGGTCGTAAAGACTACATTCAGTTCACCAGGCGTGAATTAGTGACTTCATACTGAGGAAGTATTTTTCCTCAGAAAACTCCATACCCCCCCCCCCCCCTCGACATAATATGAAAATAGAGAATACACATAGACACACAAAATCTTAAGACATAAGAGGACACACGTACCCCTTTGCAACCAGCCCCGTTGCTATTGGAGGAATGGAGGAGTGAGGGGGGGGGGTCATTAAAGGAGAACCAGCAGGTTCGAATATTTATCACTTCTTTTATTAATTCAGTGATTTTATGAAAAATTATTCCCAGTGGAATAGAAACTAAATTCATTTGTTTTATTGTTATTTACTTATTAATTTTTTTTTTTCAAAGAAAGAAAGAAAGAACGAGAACGGATGAATTAATAAACCAATTTTCTTTATTTACGTTGCGTTTTGAGAATACGGAAATTTGAATAATTTTAATTTAAAATTTCTAGGGAAAAACAACCTGGGGAAGGGAAAGAGATAAAGTAATTGGGAATGATAAATGGTGTCAGAATTGAAAAGTTTTTATTTTGTTTCGTATTGTCTTCCCTGTGACATATTTAAATTGACTCGGTCCAACGGTTCGTTTGAATTAAAATATGAAGAGAAGCTCCGAGTATTAAAAAGTACTCATTATTATGTATGAGTTGAAACTGCCACAACAGTGACCTGAAACGTGTTTGTTACATCTGCAGTTCCGCAATACTCATGCTTTGTTTCAAGATCGATGTGAAACTATAAAAAGCAAATATAGTTTTTTATGCGAAATAACTCATTATTATTATTTGTGATACCTCCAAGGAGTCTGAAGACACATTGTGGAAGAACACTTACTGTACAACTCTTATGGAATATTGCAAACAAGCACCAACATTTCATATTTTTGTCAACAAACTTGAATATTACAACTATCTAAAGAACATCTGCCAATCAGTAGGAAGAGAATTTGACGTTGCATTTATACACTAGCTGTCATAAAGATTGTTTTTTTTTAATCTGTACTATTTGATGGGAATAAACTACATTTTTAAGAAATAATTTATCTTCTAAATATTTATAAGATTAAAGGGATTTAATAAATTATTTTTACACGGAAAATTTAACCATGCAACATTTCCTAAAGAGATACCTCCCCCCCCACACACATACCGATCCCAGTAGTCTTTATGCATTGTGCTATCACAGAAATCAATTTAATAGTTTAGTTTTTGCTGATTTGTTTTTTAAAATATACATTTAGGAAATGTCTTGTAGCCGTAAAAATCCAATTAATCGAAATATTGAACCTAAACCAAATGGTGTCTGTTTGCAGCCTCAACATCCATAAATCTTAAAACGAACGTCTCGTTAACCTTTAGATAGGCTTTGTCTCATCTCCTTCTTCCCTCACCCCCATGGTATTTTAGCATGCGACCTAAATAAGCTTAAACCCTTTAGATTTTATAGGAAGATGTAACTACGTATTCTGATAAAGTGTAAAACTTGATATCACAGACGATTTAAACCTGTTAATGCGTTATAGGAATATTTGTACTGATAACGAGTCTACTTTTTTGAATTTTAATAACTTTTTTTTAATGAGAAATATTTTTCCTCTAACAACTGATTTCTTTTCATTATGAAAAATATTTGCTTTTTATTCATTCAGCGAATTTTTCCTATTTTCTCGAACCTTTTCAATTCTGTTAATGCTCATCGAAATTATATAAAACTTCTGTCTTTTTTTATTTATTCAAGATGAAAATAATCATTAAAGTTTGAAAGCATTTGTTGGAGAAATGATGGCTGACGTGCTTTTATACTATTTGTTATTATTAATAAAGCTGTTATCATTCGTTGGTTTTGACACAGAAGCTATTTAAACATTCAAATACAAATCTACGCTCTGAAAATTACAACGAACTGATATTCATTAAAATCAATGCGATTGTAAGGAATTTTAATAATGTAATTATAGGTGGCGCTGAATTATCTCATTGATATGTATTATCTACATGTTGGCGTTAGCTGGGAAGTGTTTGTTGCTGTTTCTTTATTTTGTTTTGCTGTTGATAATTTTTAAGTAGCTTCGAATGTGTTTTGTGATGTCGCAATCAGTGTTGCGTGTAATATAAACTGTAAACAGACAAGGATGAAGGATATTTGAGGACTGAATATTATCAAGATTTTCATCACAAGCGTAAATCGGTAGGTGTCATTTACATCTTTTCCTACTGTGCTTTATTTAGATTAAATTCTGCATGGAATTGGTTACATTTTCACGTATTGTTTCTAGGCTGATTTTCTAATGATTATTAATCCAGCATTTTGAAATGAATGCTACAAACCGCCTTGTCCCTTAGTTCACTGTTCATGGATTTTGTTTTATGCACTTCATTTCAGTAGCTTTTTCTTGTTCACAAGCAAAGAATAAAAATTAACTTTCGTTCGCTTAAATAATACTAATCCTTTTTACTTTTTAATCGCATCCATTCAGATCTCTGTCATAGGTATTGGTAAGCTTAATATTATTTGGTTAAATCAAAGGTCGGCAATTATTCACATTCTTCCACGAAGCCTGCATGTAAGCGAGTTGCTTCGATGCATTGGGAACCATTATAACATTTATTAAAAAAAAATGTTAATGCTAACTTTTAATTTTTCTACATAAACTCTGTCGAGTTCATAATTATGCAGTGAATGTAATTAATTTAAGAATATAATTAATCAATATCAGAAGGGTATATCTCATCAGCAAAAACCACCATACAAACAATTTTATCACATTGATTAGATTCGTTAACTTAAGAGGCATAATCGCCCCTTAAAGAACTTACACGATAAGTGGAACGATTAGTGTTTTCGATCAGCGAGAAACTATGAAATCAGGATTAGATAGTGGCACCCAACACTAGTAATGCTTCCGGGGCTCAGTCGATACTGATGACCAGGGGCGACTCGTGCATAGGAACTGCAGCACCCCCCCAATTTTTCTCGATACAAAAATATTTTTTTAAATTTATTTATATTTGCTTGTAATATTTAATTTTATCTTCAACAATCCTCTACAATTCTCTTATTTTGTATAAAAAATAATAAAAATCCATCTTGTAGCACTTAGGAGGGCGCTAGCAGCACTGTGTTTACCACAGTGTCATATTGCTACGTGCGCAAGCATATGCACGTCATAGTGAGATGCGAGCTATTAGCGTCATGCGGCACTGTCCGTCGCGCAGTTCCACTGTTGTTTATATGCAGTTTGCGCCAGTAGAGTGTTCGTAGTGCTTATCGTGTTTACTCCATCTCTTTAATATTTGACATTACAATTAAAGACATAACATTTGCTACAGTTTTTACTTTAGAACATTATTGGGGTTATGATAATGGATTTTATTTTTAAGTAATTTTGAATTATACTAAACTGTATAATTTAATCGATAATAAAATTATATTATATGATGTTTAATTTTTTTTTTTTTTTAATTTTTACCGCAATTTTGATATTTTACCCAAACATGTATACACTGTACTTACAGTGCGTATGTATATTTCGAAAGTTGCAGTACCCCCACGATTTCAAGCCACGAGCCGCCACTGCTGATGACACCCTTTATTTGGAAAGACCAGGGTTGTAGCAAGCGCAGATCCCCTTTTAGTTGGTCTTAAGTGAGAGGTAACAGGATTCTTCTATCAGAAACTCTGGTTTTTCATCTCGCAAATTGGAAAACAACCAGCCCAAAAGAACACATTCAATTAACATGCAAAATATCCCGGTCTCACGGCCATAGTTCCTCCGGCCCTAATTTCAAACAGAAAGAACGCTGTAGTCTCGATCTTAATCTCAAGACCTATTCAAAGTTGAGGAGTTTGATGCGGGGGGGGGGGTGTATACTGCATCTCATTCAGTATTGTATTTTTATAGCAGAAAATTATTGAAGCAATATACCGGATTTTTCCGTGTATGAGACGAACCCTACTTTTTCGAACCCAAAATTAAGAAATGAATATTTTAAACATAAAACAGAACACATTTGATATTTTTTTAAACATTCAAGGTATATTTAGTAATTAGGTAATGTTTTTAAGATTTAATCTTAAAGATTTAAGCTTTATTTCCATGTTCTTTTGCGTAATTGACGACTTTTAACTTGAATTTTGAAGAATATGACCATCGTTTTTTTTATTTTCGGACATTTTATGGGCTCAAAATATCGTTAATGCATTAACCTACCTTTCCAACGAGTTGCAGACCTATGAATGCGTTCAGAGTTCTGATTGGTTTATTCAGAATCAGCCGTTAATGACGTCAATCGACATAGTTAACAAAGGCTAGTGATTGGCGGAAGCCCGTTCGCGGAGACAAGGTACCGGCAGTTTCGCCACGGCAACCGAGAGTTTCTCAACTGGTTACCCCCCCCCCCCCCGTATATAAGACGACCCCCAATTTTTGGTCTAAAAACTTTAGTAAAAAAGTATCGTCTTATACATGGAAAAATACGGTAAATACTAGAATTGCTTTGTTCATTACCTCCCCTTCTCACCTCCAAACCACATACCATTTGTCCTGGTTCGCTTGGAAAAACAAATCTCGGATATCTCCATAACTTGAGCATCAATGGGTCTTATTTGCTACATTAATACGGTTACTAGGGAAAGAAATAGCGAAATTTCAAAATAAGATTAGTCTGTCAGATAGATAGATATAAATGAAGAGCATAATATAAACAGACTGATGTTGAGCTTATACAGCATCATCCCTGGTATCGATCTCTCATTAACTCTTGCCTAGAAAACTATGTCCAGACCAATCGTTTTTCTGAATATCAGTGCAGGTTATTACGGCTATCTTAGGGTATGTGCCGTGAAGGATGGGTACATTGGTAAATTGTTCCTGTTAGTTAAATTTTATATTCATTCAATTTATATCAGGCACCGAACTTGTTTTACATGCATCAAACTGTCTGGCGTATTTAAGTTTTTGGGAAACATTCTTTTAAGAGGCGCTGCCACATTTCCAGAATGGAAAACTAGCAGATTGAAGGTTCGTTGACCGCCAAGATAATCTTCTGTAACCTGAAGGGACTTTTTTTTTTTTTGGTTCTTCAGAAAAGCGAAGCTGCTTTCTTTTAGTATGTTCTTTTATCTTTCGTAGTCATTTGTCTTTCTTTACTGCTCAGTGAATAAATACCCTTCTGGGTTTAAGGATATTTGTATAGCCACTTTTTTGGTTACTCATTTACATATCATTATTTCTTTTTTTTTTTTTTTGTAGCTAGTATTTGTTGCTGTGTAAAACATTGAGTTGAGCAGTAGTTTTTTTTTTAATATAAATTACCTCTGGTACATTTGAAGGAAGCATCGAGCCTTTGTAACTGTAATTTATTTATATTGTAATCACATCGTAAGCAGAGGTTTTTTTTTTTAAAAAAATTCCTCTTTAATTCTCCTTTTAAACCAATGGCTTTAAAACTTGAAAAAATATCACATCACAGATACGATGAGAATTCTGATGTAAAATGTTAATGTAATTATTTTAAGCTTACCAAAATTGCGGAGTACTCCAGGACTATCTATTACAAAATCCACTGACGTTATTTCCAAATCATCGCACTAAAGGGGCAAATGCAACTCCTGATCAATCCAATCCAAATTCTGGAAGGCCATCGTAAGTTGGTCTTATGCGGCTTAAGGCAATTTATAAATAAGATATAAAGTGTGTTTATACACACATGTATTGAGTTGAACTCTTCCGTATGACGATCGTAATGTTCCGATAGTTACTTGGTGTTGATATCAAGGTTTCTAACATGTCCTGGCGTTGTGTTGAAAATATTGTCCATAATCAGCCTTTGCACGACAAAAGCTACACTGGTGTCCAAAATCTAAGGACGAACATTGTTTGCGAAGATTACAACCGCAAATTCAGGCGAATCAGCTTGCGGCAATTTGTATAACTGACGATTTCGAGTGGGTACACATTCAAAGTTCCGAATCACGTGGTAGCACTCAACAGGAGAAAAGGCAAACGACTGCGCTAAGCAAATTGTGTTTGAAGGAAGCTGTTTTCGTGAAGGAATAAAGTTGCACAAACTTGGATGTCTTGTAATGTCCCAAAGACGTCATCTGGATGATTTCACCCGGGGAAGAATTATTGGAAAACTTGCAGAAGGTCGCAGTATTACTGATATCGCCAGAGAGTTTGGAATCTCACACAGCGTTGTATCCAGGCTCTGGGCAGCGTTTCAAACAGATGGAAATGTGTTCTAGACTTTTGTAAAGAGGTCTCCCTTGCTCTAACACGGAACATGAAGACAGAGTTTTGGTTATAACAGCAAAACGTAATCGATGCATCACGGCAGATCAGCTTGCACGGCTTCATTCAAGCATGGTAAGCGGATATCTCGATAAACTACAGCAAGATGTCTGCGACAAGTAGGCCTATACGCCTCAAGGCCTGTAGTCTGCGTTCCTTTATCCACAACTCATCGTAGAGCACGTTTTCAGCGGTGTGTGTTCTATCCATAACAATTGGATAAGACACCAATGCGCTAATGGACTCTTTACAGATGAGTCGTTTTAGTCTTTCCTCCGATTCTAGACGACACTTGATCCAGCCTGAAAGTGGTACTGCTTGCCATTGCGAGAATGTGCTTGAAAGGGGACAGATAATGAGGTCATGGCATGGGGAAAAATTATGCTTAATGGACCCACCGAGCTACAAGCGCTGGAAAAAGGAACTGTGACTATAGCATCACGGAACAATCGAACATGACGTTGAAGATATTGAAAACAAATTCTTCAACGTGTTCGATTGTTCTGTCATGCTGTAAGCGAAGAATTCATTTTTATGGATGGCAATGTCACATCACTTCATACACGAGTAGTAGAGATACTTTTGGAGACCGAGGATATTAACTGAATCGAGTGACCAGCACCCTCCACAGATCTCAACCCCATAGAACACGTTTGAGATGCAATAGGGAGTCCATTGCTGGTCGAAATTCCCCATCCAGAAAACAAACAAGACCTTATCCTTCATCTGAAGAAGGAAAGGAAGAGTAGGCCTTTGCCTGAAGAACTCCCGAATCACTTGGTGTCAAACAAGGTACGTCGTTGTGAGAGTTGCATCGCAATGCGGGGTTGACATATCCATACTGAAATGTCTCTCCGCATGGTTTTCTGTAAGCACTGTACATTAATTCTTTAACTAATGAATTTGTAACGTTTGCCAAACAAAAAGTATTACAATTTAATTTGTACAAAATTTATAACACATTTTTTGTGTAACAAATTTTTCCAGCATGCTAATAAATTATGCCCACATTTGTCCGTAGTTCTGAATATTTTTTCATATACCGGTAAAAATTGAGTTCGTCTTTAGATTTTGGAGACCATATATTACAAAGTACTGATGACTACGTATTTTCTATTGCAACAAGAGTCCCGTGTCAGATGTCAGATATTCTAATGGAGAAGCCTGAATTTAGGCTTTCTTCAGATAGTGATTAGACAAGCATTTAGATACAGATTAGGTTTTTTTTTTGTTTGTTTCTCTTTAATAAAGCAAACACTAAACTTGAACAAAGAAAAATCTAATTTTTGTTGTAAATTTAATGTGAATTCTGCTGATAAAATATCAGCTATAACATTTACGGTGGGCTAAGGGTTTTTCTGAGAACCTAGTTCTACAGATACCAAACATATATCTTGTTCAACCGCCCCCCCCCCCCCACCCACCCCAATAAGCAGGGTGGTCCTACTGGGCGATGAAATTCATTGACTACTTTTAGAACCTTCACATGCATCCATGAATTAGTAGAATTTATAAGAACGCATCGCGACATAGTCTTTTCAATGAACAGATCTCTTTACTTGCGCGACACTAGTCGGCTGGAATATGATTTTGCTATCATATTGTACTAAAATATTTCGCTGACCTGGCTAGACCACACTGATGTTCCGTTTCAGGTTTTAACCATTGCTTTCCAAACCGTTTGCTATGGAAAGAATAAGATCCTTTTGGATTTTAGAGGCAGCAAAGTTTGGAAGCACTTACTTATAGATTTATTAACAACATTTCGGTTAGAGTATATATTATTCTATTTTCGGTTTTGCTTTAAGATATTCTGTCTTATACCGAAAGTAACACAGAGAATACTCCGACCCGCTATGAGGATGCGCCCATCGAGCTCATCTTCCATTAGCACAGTTTTAGATACTCATCATGTATAGTGTGTCCCAAAATTCACGCAAGATTTAAATTTAGCGCCATTTGTGTGTGGTAAAGTGTTGCCAAAGAGAAAAAAAAAGACAGCGTGACAGCTGACAGTTCAGGGTTATTAAAAATGACCACACACAGCGAAGAGAGTTCGTTGAATGGATTATGGAACAACAACAAGTGGATGCTTATTTTTCGAACAAAATCATCTTCAGCGATGAGGCTCATTTTCGTCTTGATGACTTCGTTAATCGACAAAATTGTCGCATTTGGGGTTCAGAAAATCCACGAGTGATTGTTGAGAAACAAATGCATCCACAACGTATCACTGTTTGGTGCGGATTTTAGTCTGGAGGCATCATCGGTCCATTCTTCTTCGAAAATGCGGCTGGTAAGGCAATAACAGTTAATGGTGCTCGCTATCGCGACATGATAATCCAGTTTTTTGTGCCTAAATTGCAAGATATGGATGTGGACGACATGTGCTTTCAACAAGACGGTGCCACATGCCATACAGCCCGAGAAACAATTCAATTACTGCATGAGTCATTTCCTGGTCGCGTAATTTCCCGTTTTGGCGATCAGAATTGGCCGCCCAGATCATGTGACTTAACGCCGTTGGACTTTTTTCTTTGGGGTTTTTTTAAGTCTAAGGTTTATGCCAACAAGCCCACGACCACCCACGCCTTGAAGGAGGAAATTGAGCGCTGTATCAACGAAATTCAGCCACATTTATGCAAAACGGTCATGGAAAATTTCGACAAAAGAGTGCGTATGTGCCAGCAAAGCCGTGGAGGCCATTTACCCGATATGTATTCCATGCATAACCCTATACTGTGTACTTTATGAATCAATAAGAAATTACAATTTTTAATTAAAAACTTGTGTTTTCTATCAAAATTACTACTTGCGTGAATTTTGGGACACCCTGTAGGATTAAAATGGGCTTGTAGGACATTTGAATAAAAATGTGCTGTAAATGGAAAGGATATTATAAAGCGCCTTTTTTATTGTAACAACGCATCTCAGATGCATCCAGTTCGATAGCGTTTTTTCCTTTTTCTTTCCAGGCATCTTAATATTAAAACGCAGTTAGCAATATAAACGTCCGCGCGGTTAGCTTAGTGGCTGTGCGCTTCGCAACCCTATACCTGGAGAAGGAGTGTCCTGTTATTTGTACTTGGTCTTCCGCAAGCAATGACAATAAATCTCCGCTTTTATATGTATTTAAATTATCTAATTAGTACTATTTTCATTTGTTAATATAACTCTAACGTCTATTTTTATCACGAATTAAACAGAATTTAAACAATTTCTTTTTTTAGCTGCGCTAAAGCCGGATGCTAAATCGCATCTTCCGGTCAATGATTCCATTTCCGGTCATAGGTTTGAGAAAGAGTAAATTTGAAGTCCTGTTACAGTTTTTATTTGGGGTGTCCGATCTTTGCATTCCTTCTTTTCCTGACTGATCTTCGGCAAAAATGTATTTTTCACAATCTTCTACTTCTTGTTAAACTAATTCTGATGACAAAAACACATTCCCCTGTAAAGTAATCCGAAAATTTTTGAAAGTTCACACACATACAGTGTTGTACACAGTTCCACACAGCTCGCATTCTCATTATCGTGCATGTGTTAGCTCTGCACGAAATTTCCCGTCGTGTTTAGTTTTTTTTCTACGTCGAGTAGCCTAGATTCATAAGAATGCCAAGAAGAAAGAGAATGGCATCCAAGTAACTGTTAGATTAAGAAAAAAAACCTTCTACAGCGGGCCTTTTATGCATTCAACCTAATGTTGTCGTGCAATCTAAAAAGAAACTATCTATGCAGGTCCATTCCTTCCACTGAACGTTATTCTATTGATTTTTCTTAAAGAATTTTCTTTTCGCCATGAGAATTACGTGTTCGTACACAATACATCCAGGGATTCAATAAATTGTCTATCGAATAAATTACTTCTTAAGTAGGAGATATTGCCCCGAGTAAAGCATCTTTTGAATAGAGTAAGGAAAAGGAGGGGGGAAAAAAGTGCAAGCAGAAAGAAAGCAAAGTAGCTTCAGCACGCTCTCATTTGATTTTATTTTTTATTTTCTTTTCGCACTGCCGGCACGATAGCTCGCAAGATAACTGTGGAAGGAGTCGATTGTAGTTTGTCTTTATGCGATGTATTTCGCTGTCGGCTGGGCTGTGTTATCTTTGCAAGATCTGTTTTGCTTGGTGGATTCGAAATGCGAATGGTAGCCAAGTGACACACAATATCCAGTCGACACGCGTGTCACGTGACCGTTCGCTTTTTTAATAGACGGAACATACCTTTTGTACTAGCAGTCGGTCTTGTAGTTAACACAACCGACGTCAGAATTATACTCGGTTAGCAGATTTTACTTTTCCAAAGTGGGAAACAGAACAATATTGATATTACTGCCGTAATTTATTAGATTAGTATGAGTAACTGCCACAAAGAATGTAAACAGAGCAGTGGAAATCATTCAGCATGCATTTTGATAGCGACCATGTTTCCCTTTTGATTAGTAAGACCTGAGTTCGATCCCATCGCACCAAAAAAAAGTTTTTTTTAATAAGAATATTTTAGACTGATTGAGTTAGCCAGTTTCACACCGATGTCGTAGGAGTACTTCTTCCTCTGATTTTACAAAAGACACAAATTAGATAGAAAATATTTAAAAAAAAAGGTTTTTATTTTACATTTTGTACTTGTCACACCACTTATTGTGGGTCTGTTATTTTAATATTTATTATCATGAAACTGTTACTGTGTTTACATGTATTAAAGTTATTATTCTAGCTCAAAAACCTTCACTAAAACATATTTCTTAATCGGCCCATAGCTTCTTTTAGCATAATGCACTCCATCTGTTCACTGGACATCCACAGATGCCGTATAGTCACTCCCATGCTCGGTGATGTGCCACCCCAGGCCTCGCCATGTAGTCCTGTTGTATGCTTTTCTGGAGGACGTAATCAACCATCCAATAATCAATTATCTTGAGAGAAATACGAGGTGGTGCTTATTTAGATGTATATTCGATATTTAAATCATAAACTATACTACTAATAATAAATGCTGCAAATAGAAACGAGATTTAAAATTATCATAACTCAACATAATGAGAGAAAAACCATCTTTATAAAATTTTGTTAAATTCCAGTGAACTTCTACAAGCATGTACTTGTAGAAGTTCACTTCACTTCCGTCATATCGTGCACTAGAGCAATAGATTTTATTCCATTTCAGAGAAAGATAAGTTAGGTGGTTGATTTTGTTCAACTTTGTTCAGATTTTGCAAACGAGGATTCATAATTACTGCAATTACAAAGCAACCAAGCGAACTATTTTACCTTAATATATGTGGAAGCTGGTTATATAGACTAATTAATATCTGAAGCTTTTTTTTTTTACGTAGAAAGTTGGCAAAAACGTTCAAGGTGATTTTAAGGTTATGAAAAATTAAATTTTACACGTGGCCTTAGTATGTAAAATGTTTAAACAAAAGATATTATGAAATACAACAGTAATTCTTATTTTATCGAAGCCAAAGAAAATTGTTTTTGGTTAAAAGTTAATGTTTTCTTAAGATGACGCCATTTCGTGTATTCTTTCCTTGTTCGGTCTACTTTTATTAATCCTGCACAGAAGTATGACAGAACCCAGGTCTTTCTGACCAAAGGGCTTCGTCAATACCGACTGAGGTACAGAGGCTTGACAAGTGGTTACAGGGAAGGATGGAATCCGTTAATGGTTCTCTTGAAAAGATGGGGTTGTCTCAATTGAGAAAAGCAGTTTGGGGAAGGTTGTTCCAAATGCAGATAGTGGGAAGAAAGAAAGAAAATAAGTTGGTTCGATATGTTTGGAGTTGAACATGGATATTGACCAGTTCGATGGAGCAACGCCCATGAAAGTATTCATAATGCAGAAACAAGTCGGCTATGAGAAAATGAAAATAAGAGAATAGCAAAAGAGAGATTGCTACCTATTAGACGGATTGCTGTCTTCTGTATAGAATCTTAGGATGATTTTGAGTACTCTAAATGCGAGAACAATATTTTACGCTTGGTCGGATTTAAGATTTATGGTGTTTGGAGTTGAGCAGGGAGAGAAGTAGCGTTTTGAACAAAAAATAATACGAGGTTGATGAGGTAACATGTTTATCCCAAGATGGATCAGATGTGAAAGTCAGACAAGTTAATGTCTGACTTTCACATCTGAAAGTCAGACATTAACTGAACTGAAACTAAAAACTGAACTTGACTAAAAATTGAAGTACTACCAAAAGTAAAACGGAGCGAAGTACGATTTTTCTTCCGTAAAATACGACAGGACGGCATGTTTTTATAGCATTAAAATGAACTAGATTATTTTTACTCCGGTTTAGAATGGTGACGAGATTAGTATTTACCAAATTGATGGTTTTGGAATAGTTGTTGAAAGATCCTTGAAGCATGCATCATTCCGATATTTACATCATTCTGTTCTACCGTTAAGACATGTCCAGGAAGGATATTTGCAATCCAATCACATAGAGCAGGAGGAAGACTATAAAATGCTAGCTTATTAATAAGAACACCTCGATGAAAGACATGGTCGTATACCCAGGAAATATCTAGAACGACTTCATGAGTTTCTTAAACATTTTCATGGCCTTTGTGAAAGGGTGAGTATGGTTAGTGAGAGGATCTTCTGTAGAACAAATATGGTGGAATCCATATTGGCGATCATTGACTAATGGATCTCCAAGCAGTGAAGAAGTTGGTTATTCATGACAGTCTCCATTACTTGCGAGAGAGATATATACTCAGTCTTTTTAAAAAGTATTTATTTATATTTTGGGGACGGTATAGAAATAAATGGGCTATGAGTTCGGCTCATTTACCATATAATAAGATAAGGAGAGCATTTAAACAGAAGTGAATTCTTAACAGATTATCTATGGCCTCGAATTTTTTTTTCTCTTGCTTCAAAATCTTTTAGTCCTTACTTTTGACATCGATCGGCAATCCATTTCTACTCTTGGTTGTCGCCGATATTGAAGAGGACTTAAACTAACGGTGACAATAATCCAAACTTCCACCATATTGTGTTCCTAACTCTAATTGTTATTCTTGTCCGAAATATCATTTCTGCTGTCGATTGTTCTGTGTTACAGTTAATTATAACTTAAGAGTTTCCGAGGAAAAGTGCTATTTTCCTGCGTAAGGAGTCGCTTGAATTGAGAACCGGCTGATATTTGGAAAATAGCAAGCGATTCTCTTTTTGTGAAATACTGTGTTACTTTAACAGTATCTCGTTTAAGATAAAATATACTTGTTAGCAGTCTCTTCAGGCGTAAAACTGCATGAATATGAGATTTTATGCGCGAATGCAATCTACTTTGTAACGTTAAAACTTCTTCCAAAATGGTGCGTTGATCCTAGTGTGTTTGGCGGGTTATCAGTAATGCTTTCTAATTCATTTTACATTAATCTCATTTAGCTCGTGCGACATCATTCAAACTATTGCTAACATTCTTAGTATTCTTCTCGCATGAAAGAATATAAAAGAATCTATAGTTACTTTTCGTTTTTTTTTTTTTTTTTATTTACACGGTTAATTTAGCTCCGTCCATTAACTATGCACTTCAGAATTCCAAAGGAGTTGCATTTAGGGTTAGCTTCTGCAATTACAGAGTACGTTAATGCGCCTTGATAGTCTCTAATTAACGCTTAGCGGTATGCTGTTCCAGTACAGAGGGAGTATCAGTCGTAGCAAACGTGTAGCCGTGGCGATGCAGAAAAGAGATAAGCAGCGACCATAAATTCCAAGTACACTCCAAGCAGAGAACAGATTGAGAGAATAAATCCTAAGCACGTGTCTCCAAATGACTCATTTAATGAATAAGGGGATTAAGTTTCTTTATTAAAGGTCGGCTTGGGAGTTTCTGTACCTAAGATGAAAGTTGTATTCAAGTAGTTTCTTAAATCTATCTTTTATTAGTGGATTAACTTAGTCTTAGACAAGAGAAAATTATTGCTTAATAACAGACAGAAAGTTGAAGGGAAGAGAAAGATCGCGAAGCACTTGTAAGTGTTGACTTAGTTTTGCAAACTATAGTGACAGTTTCTAATATCTCCATCATGAAAGACTTAAAGTTAATACAAAGATTCCCAATTTTTTTTTTTTTTTTTTCGAAAAATTCAAACTGCTGTTGAGATAAAAGTAAAGACAAAAGTCTCACAATCCACCCGATAGGTTAATCATTTTTAGTTCAATAAAATGCGGCTCTGATTGTTATTTATTTTCAGAAGTGCGGTTTCTCATCGTATTTTTTTATTCGTATTTCATAAGCATTTAGTTAATCCCAAAAATTTTAACTTGAAATAGTTTTAAATGCGTTTATAATGTCTGACTCGTGTAGACGTGGAGTCCGATAGTTAACATTGTGCAGCGACGCACTTCGACCTGCCTTCTCTGTACTCTTGCATGCGATGAGGATGTTCAACTGATCTTGCGGATGTTTACGAACCTAATTCGTGCGCTGATTACTAGCTCGTGGCATTTACAAGCACGTTTTTCCAAAGAAAGGTGACGCATTGCGTCAGCCACTTTTTTTTTTAATGTCGATTCTGATGAACATTAATGTACAGAGGACGGAAATTGGGGTATCGTGCGGCAATCTAAGAGAAGACTGGAAGACATAAGGTGAAATAATCTTTTTTTTTATATATTTTTTTATCGTGTCCCGTCAGACAAGCAAGAAAAACACCAGTGGGTAAAAGATAAGGGATTCAGATAACAGGCCAAAGTGTGTTTATAAATAGCATTTAACGACATGCGCCAGCATAACCACTTATAGTAGTTTTAGAGCAGGTTCGGCCTTTTGATTCTCTTTTTTTTTTTTTTTTTGCTGAACTCGATAAATTACACAGAATCCATCGGTTTTCTGAATTACTGTAGAATAATTTTTAAAAAAAATTTTTTATTTTGACAGAGATAAGGATTGTCGATCTATCAGGAGACATAAATCCGTCTAGAATGGCAATGACATGATTTATGAAGAAACTATTGAGTGAAAGATAATAAGAGAATTTGAATTTTATGAAATGCATGCATTTTTGAAACTCAGCATCAATAAAGCACCGGTTTTTCTTATGTTTTATGTTGCTTTTTAAGCTAATGTATTGCAATGCGAAATTGTAATATATTAGTACGAAGCTAAGCCATCGAATTGCAATGCCCGATCTAACTGACAGAGACAACAGAGTTTTATGCAAATGAGCATCTTTTTGAGCACGCAATACAAATATATCTAAAATATTCGATTGAAATTTAGCATTTTAAATTTCTATACGTATAAAGTATAAAGGAAGTTTGAAATATTCGATATTTTAAAGGTACAATATGTCTGATGCAATGCCTGCGACGAATAGTCACAGTCGGGGGAAGATGATGCGATATTTGTCCGTGGTTGGAAAAATATGGATTTCCATCCCGTCTAAGATCCAAGAAACCTTTTTTTTTATAAGATCTTTTCAACCAAATATGGTTTATCTAGTCACGATATAAAGGATTCAAAACTTTTTTCCATGTACAGATGAAGCTGGATTGTATTAATTAGATTTTAGCTTTAAGGTGGCGAGACGAGTGACACTCAGTTGTGTGTTTGATTCTCGGATATATCTATTTGTTTTGCAGCAAGAAAAATCCGAATTCTCAAGAGGAAAAACTCCTGGCCATTCCCATCCGATACTAACGAATAGTTTTGATCAGAAGAGCTCAGAACGTGGCTCCCACGAGTTCGAATCTACTTATCTCCAATCATCCTACATGCTTCTTCTGCTTGATTGCTAAGAAGGCTTACGAAAGTTACGAGAAAGTTTTATTTAACCTGTGAAAGAGTCATCATAAAGAACTGCTTCCTAATGTCATTTTGGAACAATGTCAATATAGTCTAAAGGTAGTGATTAGATCGCATTAAACTGACATAATTTCGATACGACAAACTTCTCCTATAAAGAACTAAATTGACGATAGCATTTACAAATGTATGAAGATTATTAATAACAGATCAAAGAACTAACCAAAAGTTCTTTATTTATCTATTGGAATTACTCTTTGAAGAATACAAAACATAAGAGAGTTTTAGCAAACTATTTTTTTTTTAATAATTTAATTTCTTCAAAATAACGATAAATACTCCGAAAATATTTGCTGGTTTTGGGCTGATAACTCGCAGCAGGCAATCTACACTAGTTGTGAATAAAACTAGAATTTTTATCATCATGTAAATAATGCTCTACTCTTTGGATGATCTCATATAATTAGTGAAATTACCCGCAGATTTGGATGTGCTAACTGTTCCTAATTTGCTGATCGATGTTTCATTTCTTCTTTTTAACGTTAGGGGGACGATGTAACATTTCTTCGGTGACGCTCTAGTAACAAGAATATAACTTGAACCAATGCGCAGGAAGCGGAAATGTTTCCTGCTAGAAGTAATTACTTGGGCGCAAGACGACGGACAGAATTAGATACCCCCAGTGTCCTAATCGTACGTCGCGACGTCTTAAAATGACAGTAGTTGAGGAATTTGTCGACTTTTCGAACAGATCTATGCAGCATACCGGTTTTAAAATGGTGTGTGGGTACCGCCTCTTGTTTGAAGAGAACCGCCAGCCTCCAGTAAAGGAACGATATATCTCTGGTTTGGCCATCAGTGATCTTTACTTGGAGGATTTTTTAGAACTCGCCTCCAAGCGTAATCCTCGTTACTTCCGCTTGAAGGATGGCGGGGTGAAAAAATCAATAAACTGCCTTCGAGTACATTATCCATAGCGTTAAACTTCAAGTTTAAAAATAGCAATTAACTTGAAAACGGGTAAGCTTTCTGGAAAGATAAAAAAAAAAAAAAAAAAAAAAAAACTCGCTTTTAAGCAGGGAATATATGGAGTTCGTCATTAAACTGTTCTTGTCAACTTTATGTTCTTGGTGTATTTTTCACGATAAGGAACTGTGTCAAGAAGAGGGGGTTTTAAGGTAAAGATATCGTTCTTATTTATGGGGTGTAAGGTAGACACGGTTGGTTTTAGAAAAAACATGCACTAAGAGCGCATCTTTAGATAAAGCACGATTTTTATCTAAAAATAAATTTGAGACGCAGACTTCTTTTGATTTAAGGCGATTCTGTAATGGTAGTAAAAAAAAAGTCAGAAATAATAGCGAAAAGTTACGACTAAAAGCCTGGCCGAAGAAACATGAAAGAATGATATATGAACAAGGATATTCATAACCACGTTAGGAAGTGGAGCAACCCAACAAGACGTGATATATATGCGGTAGTGTACTGCTGCCATCTAGTGATATGTTTTTGCTGCATTGCTTAGTATTGTCTGAACTATTTGTTTCTACGTGGTAATTTTATTTTATTTAATTTTAATTTTTTTTTATTTTTGTAGGGGAAGGTGTAGTGGGTGATGCAGACTTTAGTTCTGTTTTTAATCATAATCGTAAAATATTTTTTCCTAAATTTTATATCGTAATATAGATTGTTGGTTAATCATAACCAAAGAGAGCCTTTGTAACTCATTTTTTATAGACGAGCTCTTTGGTTGAAAAGAGTTGAGTTCGAATTCCCTCTACGACGTGAGGAACTTTTAACAGGTCTTTTCAATCCAGTAGTGAGTTAGCCGGTCTCATATGGAGGTAGAGAGTTTTTAGTTATGCAGCTTGAATTTGCTCTACCTTTCCAATCATGTAGTAGTAGTTACCATGAAGTTTGCATTACATATTGCATTCTCAAGTTAAAAATTAAGTATTTTGTTTTTGAAACATTTAGACCAAGTTTTATTTGCCTGGAACCAGCTTATTACTTTTAAAAGATTAGCATTCACCATGGGTTGCATTTCTTGAACTGTCCGAAGAGAAAATTAGGACTGTATCATCCGAGTAGTTTTTAAATTTGTATATACTTCATCGCTAACTTTTAATGTAGTGTTTTACCCAGGGCTTAGTTTTTTTTTTATTTCATGTATTTTTATAACAACTGAAACGTCGCATATATTTCTGATTCTTGGGAGAAGGACGTTGATTGGCATAAATAACTAATAATTTTGTATGCTTTGGCCATCAAGACCGCCAAACATGTTCTTAAACTCATAACACCTCATGGTATTTAAGCTGATGGTTCATTAGAACATTAATCTTATAATCAATAAATACAGAATCCGTTAAAACTAAATTAAAACACGAACATCAATGAAAACACATCTTTCTAATATGTTATTTCCACCTATAACACGCCTTTCGGATATCGAAATATTTCCACACCTTCCTCTCTCTTTCTCTCTCTCTCTCTCTCTCTCTTGGACAAATAGATATTTTCCCAGATCCTTCAAGCTCCGTTACACGAATTAATCAAACCAATTAACTTAAAGATCGATTGGCGAACGGGTACGCTAACCAACAGGCTGTGGTTTGAATGCCGTAGGGGCTCATAATGCATGCTTGAATTTCATCGCCAGGAGTGAGATCCCCCACGCTTATTGGATGCGTGAAGTGACTTGAAGAAAGTTCCATGTTTGGTCTGTAGAACAAGGTTCCTGATTATGCAGAAAATTAAATAAAAAGTATACAGTAATGTACGTTATCTTAAATAAAACTGCTAAACTTAAGTCATCATTAAGTAACAGATGAAGTTTCTCATAACACCATTAATAGCTATCCATAGTGACATCCAAAACTATCCCGTTCTACTCGGATGCCGTCAGAGAGAGAAACGATGAAATGTGATGCTTCCCTTTTATTCCTACCATCTTCATGATTCCACTGTTTCCATATAACTAGGAAATTCGTGTCGTATCTTCACGTGTAATAAATGAGGATATGGTTGGTTACTAAACACTTAGGCTTCCAACATCCAGCGAATCTGTGCATAATAACAAACCGTGACGTAACCAAAGTTAGCCAAATGTTGAAGCGAATAACTTGGGTAATACTAAGTTCATATTCTGGTTAGTCTCTGGTAAACATATTTAGATTAATTCTGTTGCTAGATAACGTTTACTTTCTCCAAATTGCATGGATTATAAAGCCGGTGGAAATTTGTCAGACTGACAACTGTACTAGGTTAAGCTATTTTTAATAGTATGGACAGAAGCTGGTAAACACTCTTCGCTTCTGAGTGCGCTGATAATTAAGGTAATTTCGATTTGTAAATTAAAATAACATGTTTGCTTTTGAAACTAATGACTACACTCATATTCATAGAAACCGCATCATAAATATCGTTTTTATTAGTTAAATGGTCATTTTCATTGGTTTATCATTAGATTTTTGTTCTATACCGTTATCTATCATTCCCACGAGTTTCTGTATAATGTAATAGTTGTTGTTATTGCGTATGAATTTTTTATGTTATAAATAGATAGCAAGAGCTAGTTTATGCATTTCTACTGAGATCGCTATGGCTAGTTACGTGCAGTTAACACCTCGCTGAAAAGCTGATCCAAGCTTTGAATAGAGAAAGCTATTTCTCTCGTGAAATAGCTAAAAGGGTGGCCTGTAAGATAATATCTCTAAATTTAAATTCTTTTCTTGGATAAATCATCATGCAATATGTGTGACTGGGTTGTAAGAAAAACATCCATCCTAGAAAGAGCGGTATTTCTTTTTAAGCGAAGACTTTTGTGTCATTTAAGTATGAAAAACTTTAATCTTCATTGAGTACTGTAAAAAAAAGACTGGTAATTATCTTAAGGTCACTGTTTTCGTCAAGTGCAAGCAAACACAAGTCTCGCAGTGCACGCTTAGAATGGCAACTCAAACAACTTTTACCATATACGTTAGTAGACTGCAAAAAAAAAGTTCTTTTTTATTAGCTGATCTGGGATTAAGTTGTTGGCATAGCTGTTATTCAAACAACTTTTAATTCATTTTTTAAACATTCTGATTAAGTTTCTGAGGAAATATTTCTTTCTTGCTATGTTTTGCGCAATCGCCGTGGTAAGATATGCTGTCACGTGATCTCCGATAGGAAATTACATTAGCATATTAACACGGCGGTTTAGAAAACTAAAATTGTTACTGCGCATGTTAGTGCTGATAAAGTACCAAAAGAAAGACAGGCCGTCAACTTTGTTCAGATCAATCTGGAATTTCTTTCGATTGGTTTACTGCATGGATATAATGTTTAGCTATCCTTCGAATTTGTCCTTTTTCGTTTATCTTGAAATGTCATTGACTTTAACACAAAGTTAGTTGAATTAAAGCAAAGATATGAAAAAAATAACGGCATTTCAATAAGCCTCAGACTAAAACTCTATAAAACCATTATTATACCTCAGGGGCGAATGCTGGTCTTGAAATTCACGCTTGCTCTTGTTATCATTCAGGGAGTGAGAGGTGGATTGAAGTCTGATTAGCGGAATAATGAATTACTGACCATTTAAAACTATATATTTAGAAATGTATGTACATTTAATCATACAAATACAACATTTATTTTACAAATGATATTCTATCTTTTTCAATTTAGCTACTTGAATACAAACTCTGCCCTACGGTTCTATTTCCTAAGGATATGGGACCAGTGCAAATTGCGTGTGTTCTTCTAGACCTCCCTCCCCCTTTCCACCACATCAAACAATCTTGTCCTAGATGGAATTCGAATCCAGATTCGAATCCTAACAAACGGTATTACTGATACTAAGTGAGCGGAATTTCTACTTTTATGTTCATTACGCATCGGAACAATAATGTGTGATGGTTTGTTTGCATTATCGCGAATCGTATCGCGTTAAAATTGGATAAAAAAATAAAGTTGAGAATGTCAAATATTTACTTCATATTATAGTGATTCACCGTCACTATTCCCTCGCCAGATATCTTGCCAAGTACTGTCTATCCATTTGATTTTGACACTCGTAGGATTTTTGAAAAAAATATGGTATTTAATTAAATGAATTTTTAGCAGTATAAACGTATGAAAGTGACATTTTAGTTAGACTGTCGTTTTATTCCCAGCTGGTGTTATTACGTCAGCTATCAGCAGTTTGGTATAGTTCGCCTAAATGCCGTATTTTAAACCTGAAAACCTAACTGTGGGTTGGATAAAAGTTATTTCTAGCTATCTGTGTTTATTCAGACGACTCAGTTTTAAATTCAAAAAAATGAAAGAGACGATAAAATCTATTATATGCAAGAAAAAATAGATTTGTTGTTCTAGAAGTATTGTGTACACGATTTTTCCAGGTAGATTAAAAGGAACAAGTAGGCAACTTAATTGAAGCACCTTAGGCGTGGCAGAAAATGTAATTTATTGGATTGAAATTTTATGTAATGCGTGATTAATTTCTATTACTACAGGAAGCGCAGCAATACAAGAAGAAAACTCCACAGTTGAATAATGAGCGAAAATATAATGGTGTTGATTAGAAGTCATGGCAACTGTGGGCGTTGCCATGGCATCTAATCTACCTCAATAATGAGTGAAACTCCAAAATGTAGTGTGGGATTAGATTTAGAAGTTGAAATTGTGGATGTTTTGCTTAAGCACAAATACAATCATTTGGATTATGTTGCCATGCAACCTTTTTTGTCCTTGTAGGCCACATTCTCACCAAGGTTATAATAGGAACCGAACAACTAACTGTTATGTATAAAGGAGGACAATAGATGATAAATTTATAACGTATAAATATACCGTAATAGATAAATTGCATCAGTGCGAGATCTTTTTTTTTTTTTTTTTTGCAATGTTAACATGCTTAAAACTAAATACGAAATCTTAACCTGTTTTACAGTTCGCCATTCTCCTACCGAACGATTAATAAAGAGAACTTCGCCAACTCACTATCAATAATTAAAGCAAGCTTCCAAAATTAGGTCGTCCGATGGATATTCTGTCGCAGTAATTTAACAAAAGCAGGTTAGAGAATTATCAGGAAATTATTTCCCTGGAGACAGAAAGTTATTCGTATTCTGTACGTAGTTTAGCCGTCAGGAATGAGACACTGGAGTTTGGTGGAAGTACAGCAGGAGAATCTATCTTGTCACTTGAGAAGGACAAACCTCTTATCGATCTCATGGCAAAAACAAAAAGGCCAAGTTCGAAGAACTGCTCCCAACTGTTCCTTTCGTTACATGACTGGAGACTTAAGCCTAAAACCTGGTAGGCAGGCTTGCGTATGGTATCGGAGAACATAGACAGAAACTTCAAATTGATCGAAAATAATTCAAAGAAAGGATAGCGAATATCTATCGTAATTGAAGGTTTCTGCTTGGCTTCTGAGAACCAGTTGTCAGACTAGTGAAGTCCTTAATCGCTAATAGAAGATTAATATACGCGTTCTAAAGTAGAGCTAACATATTTTAAGTAGTGCAGTATACTAAGATTATCCTCATGGTATTTGAGTAAGTTTTGGACCACTTGAAAACTTTTCAAACCTTGTTTGCCTGTTTACTATTGATGGTTATACAATAACCATCAATAGTAAACATCCGCCGTATAAATAATCTCTAGTTCATTATTTTTACACTTCCTGCGCTCCCTACAAGAACGCACATGTTCAATAGATTAAAGATATTTTATGCTTTTACATTTAGTACAGCTAGATTTTTTTTTTTTATTTCTTCAGTCCGTTCTGACCCGTTCTCTTTCCTTTCTGTCTGTTGACGAAGGTGGCTATTACATAGACGGGAAGAGTCCCTGCCTTTCTGACTATGTAATTTTCTTGAGTGTACTTTGAATCGCACGCTCGACTTACCATTACGAGGTGAGGTTAGCAACGAAGATTTTTCCAAATGGAATGCGTAGTTTTCCCAGTCTAAATCAGTCGAATACACTCGAACAAAAATACTTTCCTTTTGTATAAGCACGTTAAAGGTTAAACGATGTAACGGTAATCCCTTCGTACCACCAGAATAGCAGTTCCAAAACACCCAACCCTCCTTTTCCTCTTACAGCAGACATTTGTGTGTGGATGACGCAGGTGCAGTTTTGACGCAACAGCATTAACAGGATTTTGCTTAACGACGGGTTTAAAGTAATCACTGGCCTAGTTGCCTTCTTTGAGAAGATAATGCATTCTGGAGGGAGGAACGAGAGAGAAAAAAAATGCGAATGCTGCGGGTGACATTAAAGAAAGAACTTTAGCGATGCCGATCAGTCAGTTTTGGAATTAAGCGAACTGCATGTTGGGAGGATGTCTGGCTTGGGACGAAAGGGATCTCTGCATAACGGGCAAGCTAACTTCATGTCAAATAAATGTTTTTATTTCAGATTATAAATGTTCGTTTCACAATTATAATTATTCAAAGATGACCGGAGATGTCTCCCAAGGTTTTTTTTCTCTCAAGACTCTCCAGTAGAACAAGTACAATTATGTGACAGAGCACATTATTGAGATCTGATGGCCACGCTGTTAGCCTAGTGGCCTAGTCGCTTCGCAACCATATGCCTGAGGAAGGAGTGTCCTAGGTTCGATTGCCGTCGGTGACGCGAGGAGCTGAAGGATCTTCCTCAGCCATAGCCAAGTTAGCCGGTCTTGGGCGTGGACAGCAGGGTTTTTTCCACCCTTTTATCCTGCGATTTTTCATCCCACATGCAGGCAAACCGGTCACATGAACACACACAGATTACAGTCAGGAATACTGACCCTGCCATAGGCCTGATTCGTCAGCTATGCCAGTTCCGGAGCCCGGATAAAATTACGGGGGGGGGAACTAAGATGGTGCCCCCACATTCCCGTAAAGGGAACTCATGACCGTTGTATCATTATACGATAATTAATTAATACACATGATAGTTATTACACCATTGGATTAATTTGAGATATTTATTCGTTTTTATGTTATTAAAATTTTGATTTAGTTGCCTTTTAACAATATGAAATATTTTCATTTTGATCCACATTTACGTTCATTTTGCATCAGCTTGTGTACCATCAGTGGCACGCAACTTGCAGTTTACCCAGCTGCCCATCAGAGCGCTCAGAATATAATGCACATTTGTAGTCAACAATACAAATTGCTTTAGGAAATGATTACTAATTATATTATGGACAACCATTCTTAATATATCTGCTGTATTTTTTTTCTTTCAAATTAAAAATTGCAACAGTGAAATCATTTTGAGGACAATATTTCTATTTCTTGCATATCCACAAGACATTATTTCGATATACTCGTCCAAATGGATATCGAAACAGTGGAGAGACACTTATGTTCCTTTTGGACTTCATGCTGCTTTTCAATTTAGATAAATTTCAGTATTTTTTATAAAATAGTGAGACATTTTTACTGAAAATGAAAACATTGAACTTATCCACCAAAGATAACAACAGCTTCTTGAAACGTTGACCTCATTTAAGACAGTAATCCGTTATTCTTGAGTGACGAATGGGTCAAAGTGTTGTATTCCTTCCTCTCTACGTTTTCTGGTTGATACAGAACAATGTTGAATGAGATGGTCAATCTCAGAATGAGCGCGGTTATAATTTTTTTTTTTTTTAAATAGATCATCCCAATTGATAATGCACGTAACTGTTCTGTGGTCCATGCCTTTTTGGTATTGGTTTTCATGGATGTCAGTTAAGAGGTTGATACAAGAAACATTCGATAAATAATAATTTTAATACGCATACACAACGTGCAGTTAGTTTCCTCAGGATTTCTTGAGTGTACATAAGAACTCATTGAAAGAACCATTGCAAGTTTTTGGTCGGTTTTTAGTATTCTTCAGTGGAAACCTCGACTTTTCTTTTATCGTTAAAGGTGGGCACGAGATAGTGGAATAATTTTAATGTCTTTTATTTCTTTTTATTTAATATTCACCTTGTGACCATTCAAGTCGTATGTGTCGAGAACAACCAATAATTTTCTGATCGACTGGTTTCGTTATAGCTAGCATCCCCCTCTTTCTCTCTCTCTGTGTGTGTGTATGTGTTATTTTATTCACCCCTCCCCCCTCATAGATGAAGTTAGTCTCGCCTTCATTTTATAAATATTGATCAGTAGAAACCCTTATGGAGCCTATATATTTATATCATACAGGAGATAATGAAAACAGTAGATGATTGTTCTATCTTCGTAATCGACAGGCATTTGCTGTTAAGATGACGTACATAAAGGAAAGCGAAAAACTATTATTCTTAGAAAGATTCGAATTTTTTCTGATAATGCCGTAAAGCCTACATTTGGGAATTTTCATAAGAGATACACGTGGAACCATTACTGAAGTTTATTGCTTTGTTTATGAATGCGTTTTCCGATTTCTTTCTTTTGGTGAGACCATTAGGAAGGCAAAAGAAATCTTCGTATTTTAAATTCGTTTTTTTTTCTTTTGTCGGTGCTAACTAGAACGTAAATATCTCGAGAACGAACTGTCACAGTTGGAAGTTGTTTGATGGGATCTTATCAGCGAGAGATGTTATCGGAAAGTGTCAAAAAGGTAAGAAGCAAATAGATTGTCACTGTAAAAGAAAAAAATATATTTCCGAGATGGTCCTTGTGATTTATATTTGATTCTTTCCTTCCTGACGACGGAATAAATCTATCATTTTTCACCTTTTCTTCCTTCTTTACTAGAAGGTACGTTGTGTATCTGTTTCAAATGTCTTTCAGTTTTTGACACCTGCTGCGATTTCTGTTTTAAAAGTTCGCCATTTTTGACCTAGTCTTTGCCGTTCGTTTAAGTTTTATGCACTCTAAGTTATAAGAGGATCAACAGTTCTTAATCAAGCAAGAGCGAGGATCACTTATTCAAATTTATTTTGAATTCAAAAGGTAGTAGAATACAAGAGATAAAACCAGGTTAAAGCATCGTTATTCTGTGATAAGGTTTTCATCGGGAACTTTACTACATCAGTAATATTTAAGCGAAAGTTTAGGCAATAGTTCATTCATATAAATGTAAGCAATGTTTTTATGTTAAAATATTCTTGATGGTTTCCTTTCCTTTTCATCCGATAAGCACTTATTTGACCGCCGTGGAAATAAAATAGTGGTAAAACAATCCCCTTGCTGGGGACGAAATAGAAAACGTTGTTAACTACCTTTTTATTAGGTGACATTTTCTTTTACACAGCTTGAGAAAATATTTTATACATGGCAAGTTACTTCGATAGGTAATATTTGCGTTCACGGGAGAATTAAAGCTGTGTTTACGATCAGATAAGATGTTCTATTATTATTATTATTATAGCACATGGCGATACACAGAATCCTGAGCATTAAAACCTGAAACATTACATAATATTAACAAAGAATTACTTCAACACCACCTATCGAAACAACAGAGACACATATCGTATAACACGACCCACAACAACCCTCTACATCCCTACACCCTTCAACAACTCATACGGTTCTTGGGTGAGATCACATCTGATACTCACGCCTCAACAACCGACCAAGTAATTTAAAACACATAGACAACTACAGAACATTAAAACACGAAGTCTGGAAAAAATACCAACAAAATTAATATACCATTAACACTATTATACACACACATCGCAAATCACCAGCATCCAATGCATACATCCCATCCATAAACAGTCACAATAACATAAATAATGAAGGCTAATCCCACTCTCTTCATAAAAGGTTACCCAAGCTTCGAAGTAGGTGGGATTAAAAATTGCCTCACTCATCTACACGTAATCCTCACAATCAAAGACTGCAAATTATGTAATAAAACAGTTAGTACGGCGTATAATAATAATAATAATGAAGATACAGATATGTATAAAAAAGTGTATGAATTTGTATTCAAAGAAAAAATATTGAAAAGAAATAATGTGCCTTAAACTGCGTGCAGTATAATATACAGAGCATCATGTGTAATATGCAATGTAAATAATCTGTAAAATGAAAATAGAAAAATTGTTATTTTATATATAATGTGTAAACATGCAAACTATAATAATCATATGTATGCAATTTATCTGAGATATTATCATATTATTATCATTATCCATTAGTCAAAAATTCCGTGTAATCTTCATTGTTAATATTAGAAGAACACGTGTTGTAAATATAGATGCAAAAAAGTATTATTATCAAACTTTAATTGAAATGCAATGTAGAAAATGAATCACATATGCAGTACTTAGTGCTAAATTTTGTAAAACTTACAAGTCAAATGTTACTAATTTAGTGAAATTCCAACTTATTGTAATTGTGTAAATATTTCAGAAATCAATGAATCAATTATTATTATTATTATTACTATTATTACGTGGACATCTCTGTGGAGTCCTAAAGCTCGTTGCAGGAGACCAAACTACCAACACAATATTTATCGTACGTCTCCTTGAAAAAACAGACAAAGCACTTGCATCTCACTCACACAATCCATTCCATTAATTCACCGCTCTCCAAGCGAAAAATCTAGTCCTCACACCCGTGTTAACCACACTTTTATTCGAATTCCAGGGATGACCTCTAGTCCCTCTGGCCAGAAATATTTCATCCTATAAAACCTTTTTAAGTAATTTTAATATTTCTATCATATCCCCTTCCCCTTTCACCTATCAACCCACAAACCCTCAATCTCTCCTCATAGGGAACACTCCACAGACCACTCACCATCTTGGTCACTAGCCTCTGAATCCTCTCCACCACTTCCTCATCCTCAAGAAACCCAGGCGAACAAACCTGAGTGCAATAATCAGATGTGTCAAGGCTTTATAAACAGGAATGATAATTCCCTTATCTCTGCTTGTCAATGTGATCTTCAATAACCAATACATCCTATACACTTCACCTCTCTTCTACTACTACTATCCCCAATTCACTTGCTTCATCAATTTTCTATGAATGTGGTACACAGCTTGTAATCTTTTTTTATCACAAAATGCATAACTTTACACTTTTCCACATTAAACTGCTATTTGTTATGTTTTGCCCCTACTATCAGCATATTTACATCATCCTGAAAGTTTTATACGTCACCTTGATTAACTATTATTCCATCCAACTTTGCGTCATCTGCAAAAACCGAAAATCTCCCTTCAAATTATTCCCTGTATCATTCCTGTACAAAATAAGCAGCAGTGGTCCAAGCACAGAGACCTGCAGCAAATCACTAGTCACCTAGATTCCTTACCTCCATATACTACTTTTTAATATCTGTTTAGCAGCCGCCCTCTTATCTAGTTAACCAATGTCATGTCCATCCCCATTTGTTCTCATTTGCTTAACAGAGTTCCACGCGGTATTCTGTTAAATGCCTTTGCAAAATCCAACAGAATCATCGTGTAGCCATTTCCTTTATCCAACTCGCCTGTCACTCTGTTATAAAAAAATTAATAGATTACTAAGGCATGACTGTCCCTTCACAAAGACACCCTGTCCATTAGAGTATCTTTTTTTATCCACCCATTCCTGAATTATTTTTTTTACCACCTTTTCGAGTTTTTTTACCATCATTCCTGAGGTACCGATAATTTTCAAGCACAGACATATATATCCTTCTTTATGTAAATAAATTATTTTTGCCCTCCTTCCACGGTCTTAGGACTTTGCTAGAGCTGAGACTTAAACTTAAATAGCCTAGTTAAAGGGATTCCCAGTCCCCTGCACATTTTCGTAATACACAAGCCGATATCCCATTCCATCCCATAGCTGTATTTGTATTCAGATTCTTTGTGATAGGATGCAGGCCTATCTGTTCGTCAAATTATTGAAACATCGGACCTTTCCAGGTCATTCAGTGACACCATACCGAGACGGAAGCGTAGGGCGGGAGTCAACTGCAAGTGTTACTTACCTGCTGTGGAGGAACCAACACACTTACCGAACGTGATCGTAGCGTGCTACGAAGTATAATACGTAAACACCGCCTTTCGTCGGCCGACACGTTGAATGCGGAGTTTCGAGTATCGACTGGAACATGAATCTGAACAAAAAACATTCAGAATCGATGCTCACGACATGGGTTTCCATGTCAGGACCGCAATATGAAAGCCCCACATTATCCGAACCAACACGCAGCCTTACGCTACACCATCTACCGAGCAAATAGATACGTGTGGGCGTGTCGGATGCCCGGTGAACGTCTCTTACCAGAGTGCGTAATCCCAACTATGAAATTTGGAGATGGCAGCGTAATGGTGTGGTCCTGTTTTTCCTGGTTTGGTCTCGGATCTCTGTTTGCAATACCACGAACACTGAACTCCGAGTGGTATCTGAACATTCTGGACAATGCAATTCTTCCTACTTTGTGGCGTTTCTATGGAACTGACCATTGTATTGTCTCTTTTAACAAGACAATTCACTGGGTCATAAGGCTGTGCTGTAACTTCATGGTTTGTGGACATATGAACGTCATCACATTTATTTCTAGCATCCACAGAATCTTGATCTCAACCCTATTGAACATCTGTGGGATGAATTGGAGCAGTGGGTTGGGTCACGGGACGTCCGCTCCACAACAGTTCAGGACTTCGTTACATGGGAAGAATGGTCCACAATTCCCATTGATCGCTATCGTGGAAAGTGTGTCCCTTAGCATTGGTGCAGTCATCGCAGCGAAAGGAGGTCCTACATCTTATTAAGGTGGGGGCCATTGCTGTGTTCCTCACACTATGGTGTCCGTTAACTTCTTTCCAAGCAGTGTGTGTGTGTATGCGTGCGCGCGTGTTTGTATCTTCACGCGCAAAACATTGTTTTCTTACTTGGATAAAGGATTAAAACCAAGAATGTAATTTTTGGCATTTTCATAATAAAAAAAACTTTCAGTATATAGTATGTATGTACAAGAGATGAACACTTTTATTTTATTTTTATTATTTTATTTATTTATTTATTTTTAGTTAGGAAATTATTGACGGTTTTAGCTGTTTTACATTAGTTACTGAGGTGGCTCTGTTTAGAATTTTCTGTCGTTGTTTGATTCCTGTGTAAATTGTGTACTGAAGATGCCTATGAAAATTAGGCAAATATTTTACAAATAAACGTTTTTACCTGAGTATCTTCCATTTTCTTATTCTGAATGGCAAAAACGTTGTTTATTAGGATTTGCTTATTCATATTAACTACTCATTTATTCGTTTATACTACATAAAAATTCTACATTACCAAAACAAGCCTTAAAGTACAAGCCATTAGGAAAAAGAAAACCAGGACGTCCTCTTAAAAGATTCAACGATGACTTCTAAGCCGGAACAGGCCACGCTAGGCCTAAATCCTTGATATGCATGATGATGATGATGAAAAATTCTACATTAATTTAAATCAATCATCATCTTGTTACATAAAACCGGCATCAGATACGATATCAGTAACCATAGGGCCAATTACATTTATTGCGAATGTAAAATTTTATATCCATTATTATACTGGGTGTAGCAAAAGCCAGGCCTCCTTAGACAATTTATAATATATCAATTACATTAACTGCTCGAACTGGTTCCCATTTTCTAAACACTTCCTTACTCGTTTGACGCATGACCTTTGAACATTCCTAAGTACAAACACATTTTCTTGTGATGTCTCTAGATCAACTAGAGTTCTGGGTGGATTGACATAAGCCACTCCTTTGAAGTGACACCATAAGAAATAATCCGAAGGATTTAGTTCTAGAGACCCCGATGGCCATTCTGTGGACCCACTGGATCTCCAACTTAGCCATCAGAAATGTTTGCAACATATGAGTAAGTTTCACCTGTTACACGTTTGGGAAAAATACATAAAACGAACAAGTAATTGACTAACACTTCTGTGACAAATAGAAGGCCTGTCAGGATGCTTGTAATCGTTTGTAAACGATTCTAACTCAACTCGTTTTCACTTGAAGAGCAAACGTCGCGATATTTCTTGATTGGACCACAGAAACCCCAAGTTAAAACAACGCATTAAAAGAGTTTGTTTTTTTTATTCAGTTAAACTAATTAAAAATATTAGTGGAAAGGGGCTTTCTTATTTTTCTCAACAGTTCATTCGTTTGCTGATGTATTGATTTTTCTGTCGATTAGAGGTTCTCTGATAATTGAACTTTGTTTAATTATTTGGTTATTATTACGAGATGCAGAAGTAACGTCACTGGAAATACGGTATTGAGAGTAGTTAAACCAACAGCAGAAATCCAAGACCTCAGATCAATTCACAGCTCTTCGTATATCGATCTCTGGTATTAATCTTTTCCCTGGCGAGCATTGCCCAACGCGATTACAGCGGCTCCTGTTAAAACACGCTAATGAAAACAAAAGATGAATGTTTATCCACTGCTCTTCTTACGATCATTACCGTCTTCTATATTCCCTTGACGTATTCAATTATATCTGACGATCCTCTTACACAGTGACTGTTTTCCAGTGACAAATGCATCGCATGATTCTGCTATGTCTGCTTGTTCAGTTGTTCTCCAATTTCTGTACTGCGCATGCCTCTGCTCAGACACGTACAAACACTTTTATAAATCGATTGCAATTTCGAGTTTTGTTTAGCGTTGGAGACGTGCTGAACGCAGGTGTAAATTTTATCAGAGTCTGCACACACGAGTCATTTGCTACATTTCTTTGCCGGAGATCGATGAGGATGTACGTGATGATTAAAGTCGGACAATCTATAAACACCAACATTACCCCCGTTGAAAAGGTCACTGCAGAGTTTAACACAAGAATTCAAAATTAGTGCTGATTTCTAGTAGGGAATGTTTGTCTCATGAAATTAAAATAGATAAATTAAAATATTTCTAGCGTAATATTTAAATATCAAGCTACTGACTTGATATATGAATTCATTACGCTGTATTGATTTTTCACCCACGCAATCAGCAGTAGTCGGTACCTAAAGTGGTCAGTTAATAATAATTGCTTATAGATAAGTTAATGAGAATGAATAAAATGGTTGAGGAATGAAGAGAGTTGATCTATTAATGCCAACCCCAGTTAATAACGGCTGTAAACGTATCGTACGTAAGTACCATGAGTGGACTGAGTTAAATAATCCAGGGAACCAAACATGGTAATTTGTATGCCACTTCAGACCTCCAAAACAAGTTAGTTGTCTTATAGGACGACGAATCTCATCAATCACTTGCGATACATTCACTAGAGCATCCATATTCGCAGCAGGATTCGAACTCACAATTTGTTTGCTGGTGAACAGAGATGTTGGCCACTTAGGCCATCGACTCGGTATCCGGAGAGTTCATCGAAAAGGCAATTCATTGAAAGACAATTCATCGAAAATGTTATGAGAAAACCGATCTATTTAGAACAAAAATTGAACCGTACAGAGTGAGATAGCAATGCTACTTTAATAGGGAAAAATTACAGAACAATATGATTTCTTACAGTCTTTCTTGTCCGATAACTGTTTCATGTCTGTTCATGGGACTGATTTGCCTGTTTCTTCTGGGAGGAAAAGCCCAGCCATCTCCGTATTATGCCTGCTAACTTACCTTTAGCTGAGCAGGACTGATAAAAATTATGCGCGTCGTAAAAGGATTCCAACTACCCAGATCTTTCTAACCAAACGGCTTCGTTTATACTGACTGAACTACGCAGGCTCCATTATTATTATTGTTGCTAGTAGTGATATGCGACTTCAACACAGCAATTATTATGGGATGAATTTAACGACAAGAAAATGTCGAACCGTTTTCAGTTCAGCTATATTCGGGGCAACAAAGAAATCACGTGTCCAAATTATGTATTACAATAACTCTCTGACTTAGTGGAATTAGTAGAAGTTATGGGCACAAGAAACTGTCTGCATGGTCCAGTTTTTGTTCTAAATGGATCACTTTTATCATAACATTATCGAAATTTTAAAAATTTCGGTGAATTGCCTTTTCTATGAATTTTCATGTAACCCATCGACTCAACGAAATGTTAAAATTGTAAATAAAGATAGTCAAGTAAAGTAATACAATTAAGTAGGAAAATGTATTACGTTTTCATCATTCCAGGGAAGGCCGTAGGTGCTCATGCTTTCTTTTTCAACAAGTTTGTTTAATAATTAACTTGCCATTTCTGAGGTTATGCTTTTCTGAATTTAACCATTAACAATTCAGGAAGGGGTATTTACCGTTTTTCATTCTCTTCGTGTATAAATAATGGATATTATATATAACGTTGTTTCTTATGCATTAAGAAACAATACGATACTGAAGTTCTTTAGAATAATACATAAGTTTCTTTCGTAGAACTATTAAGGCATCCATTGCTGCTAGAGTAAAAGCTCTCGAACATGAAGATCCCCTGAGGACGAGTAGGTTAAGTGTTTCCTTTCTCAAGAAAAATGAAATTTCAGCTAAACGTTACGTGCGCAGAAGAGAATGTGGTAAGAATTTGAAGCCCTTATTCCTGGTCAGTAGTTTCGTTGAACTTGAGGGGAAAACTGTTTGAGATTTATGCTATTTTCCCTTGCCCTATCTATCACGACTGACTTCGTACAGTGGTGATTACTTTATTTCAAAAGATTCTCATAAGTGTTACATTATTGGTTGTTTCACGCATGCGCGTGTTTTTTAAAGTGTAAAGCTTGAAGCTGGCGGAATGTCAAGTACTAGAAGAGCAAATCGCAAAAATGCGATTAATTTTCAATTTTTTTAGTCATTGGGTGATTTCGATCTACTTCATAGTACGATGTCTTGATATTTTAGTAGATGACAGAATGACAATCATCAAGCTTAAAATGTCACCTTCGTAGAAAATTTTGAAATTTACGACAAATCTCAGGAAAGCGATAAAAATTTATCGCTTCATAAATTGATGTGTCAATTCCACCAAAAGCCCTTCTAACATCTTTAAGGAGGAGTTTTCAACTGAAAGTGAGCTAACTAGGCTCATACAGATGTTGGCAGTTTATCATCCATAAAAACAAACCTGAGCAAGTAACAAACATATTACACTAACTTATAAAACATTTTTTAATAATGCTTTATTATGTTACATTATTTTATTTATTATATTAAATTGTCCCGCGCGGTTAGCCCAGTGGCTTTGCGCTTCGCAACCATATGCCTGGGGAAGGAGTGTCCTAGGTTCGATTCCCGTCGACGACGTAAGGAGCTTAAGGATCTTCCTCAGCCATAGCCAAGTTAGCCGGTCTTGGGCGTGAACAGCAGAAATTCCCCCCCCCCCCCAGTTTATCTAGAGTTTTTCATCCCGCAAGAAGGCAAACCAGCTCGTGGACACACAGGCCACAGTCATAGGATATAGTACGGCAAGGAAGGCAACTAGAAACCACATTGCGTCATTATCTCCCTATTAATACTAATATCTGTATTAAATTATGTTTAATTTAAACATAAATAAACCACACGACACCAGAACGCTGATGTGCTGCTTATGACTGCTGTGATCTTTCATACGTTGAATTGATATAAACGAAAAAATATTTATTAACAGACGAATGGACATAAAAATTGATAAATTCACTAGGAGGCGCTAGTTGAACCTCAACATCAGATGAATAAAGCAAACGGCTTACTGTGAGTTATCACATAAATGGCTTTTGACTACACTTCATGCAAAGCTGCAGGCATTAAACGTTTGAAGAGACGGGTTCACAGGGTGGCATGTGTTGTAGTGTACAGTCTTCTGTACTTTTGTAAACAGAAGAATAACTTTGTATTGTGTTCAATGAATTATAAATGGAGAAACAAAAGTGAATAAAAAATTGCCATTTTTACGAATGATAATATTATATAAAGACAAGGATTCATGACGAAAGCTTCACACAATAGCCTGAGTAATGGAAGCATGTCATCAGAATATAAAGGACAGAAATCTAAATTTAGTCACGTATGTTTATTTATTGAACTCTTCACGGTATTATACTGCTGTTCCGCAAGCCGTATTTCAGTTTACGACAGCTCAGCACGGAAAGCTTTTATTATAATTTTAATGTTTAGAAGTCTCGTACTTTCCACCACCTCATATTTAAGAAACGAACGACCCAGGATGGAGAGAAACGGGAAAATTCCCATTAGGGGACACCATCTTGTATCGTGCTAACATCTTTCAAGTTGAAAGAAAAAGAAATGGAAATGCCGCCGAAGAAAATAAAGCCTTGTCGTTTCGTAGCGAAGAAAAGCTTACGTGATAAGCGACCATAACATATGGATGGAACACAAAGGAATAAGCTACAGGCATTAAAGTGAGGAAAAAATGTGGTCACCGAGAATTGGACAAAGCTGCACATAAATGATTCTGCGAACGTAATGTCCTTTGCTGCCAGTGGCGCTCTCGGTGTTATGCGGACTAGACTTGTCCTTTTGTAGGCATTTCCATTTCTTCCGCCACATGGTCTTATAGCTTCCGTCCGGGAATATGACGGTGAGGGGGGAGGGAGGTTACACGAGGATGAAATCTTACTACGGGTCTTGTAGTGAATACTGATATGGAGCTGCCTTAGGAACTACATTCAGTGGATATACGTGGGGATAGTTGAGTCCCCTCGCTATAAAATAGATCAATTGAATATTGGCGGATGATTCTTTGTGTGACCGTGTATGCAGATGGTTTGTTAAGATGCTGTGTGTGTTTTGCATTAATAGTACCGCTTTCGGGTTTGAAGACGTTAAGTTTTATGGCTGAAATAGGTGGCGCTCTAAGACTACCGTTTTATTTAAACGAAGACGAAAGGGAGGATTTGTAATTCAGTACTATTTCCCCAAAGCCCTTTTTTTGAGTGTGGATTTTTGTAACAAATAGTTCAAAATAATTATCTGAATTCTTATTAGTAGGTTGATAGATTGACATTTTACTTGGTTATAAAGTTTTTATTTAGAGGTGATATTATCCAGTTTTAAATTCAGCTTAGATAAGATTTTAACTTGGAGAAAAACAATGTAAGATAAGGCGTCGTTTGTGTGCCAGCTCTGGCAATTACATTTTCCTTCTTAGTGTCTTGTTGTAAATTAATATTTGTCTTCCGTTTTATTTGTTATTCATTTAGAACAACTTAATTATATCGTTTATTATTATTACTTTACTTTATCGTTTCTACTTTGCTCCATGATAAACAAATTCTCAAAACAAAAACAAAAACCATTGGACAAAGTCCAACATGCTGAAATGATTGCACTATTAAAAAGAATTGGATTAGATGGTAAAGACATCAGGATCATTGAAAAGTTATATTGGAACCAAAAGAATCTGTACAAGTTGATAATATTATTACAGACTCCATTAACATCAAATGAGGAGTAAGGCAAGGATGTGTGCTGTCACCTCTTCTTTTTAACATCTACTCAGAAGCCATATTTCAAAAAATCTTAAAAGGAAGAGAGGAAGGGATTAATGTAAATGGTGAAATCATCAGTAACATCCGATATGCTGATGACACAGCTCTCCTGGCTGACAATATTCAGGATCTTCAAAATCTTCTGGAACTAGTGAATGAAGAGTGAAAAAATGGGATTAAAAATAAATATTACCAAATCTAAATTCATGGTCATACAAGAAACCAATTCTTAATTCATCGCTTTCTTTAAATGGGAAAGTGCTGTAACTTAATTCTAACTTTCATTTCCAGAAATGGAAATAAAAGTTATAATTGTTAAAAGTTAAAAGAAGGATAACTGCATGTCTTGGTTACCTACTTCATAAGGAAAAATATAAGATACTTCCATTGATTATAAAAGGGAAGATAAATGGAAGAAGAGGACAAGGAAGATGAAGAAAATCTTGGCTGGCAAACATCAGACAGTGGACTGGCATGAGCTCTGAGAGACTGCTCAGAGTGGCTGAGGATAGCTCAAAAATTGCCAAGGTGGTCGCTGACCTGATAGGAGATGGCACTCAAAGAAGAAGATAATGACCTCTTTTGTTTTGTTAACTTGGTTAACATAAGATACATGTCTTGTTTGTCTTAGTATATTATGATGTCAAGCACTGATGACTTCCATCGAGGTTTCCATTTCCCAGTTTAAAAAGCAAAGAGTCTCTTCTTTTTGACTATAACATATAGGATTTCCATTCTTATTTTTGACAAAGTTTTTCCTTTTTTTTAAATGTATTACAGAGTGAATCACGAAGTGCTAATGACGCTCTTATTTTCCTAATGAATTTCCAGCGAAATAACAGACTTTATCCACCGTTTCCAACATTGAAAGAACTGGAGATATGCTCGCAGCAGCCTAAATTATACTTGACAATCTCTGGCATTTTGTTGTTCAGAGTTCTCTCACTAGAGGTCTCTGAATTATGACAGTGAAAATGGTGCAGATGGAAATATGTCCATGTAGATGAAAGGCGTGCATTCATTGATTTTCTAACTGATAACTTTCCATCGTCTGATTCATTGGTGAATGAAAGTTGCTTGCGGATACCGGTGTGTAGAATTATCAATGTTGGTTGTTTAGCTGTAGGGGACCGTAACGCTCACTGCTTTTTGTGATCCGAGTAGCTCAGTGCATTCAGAATTCATGAATGCTGACACTATCATTAACTAGAAGCGATACCGTGAAAAATAAAGTGCAAAAATTGAAAGTGTGGATTCATCATGGGAGATTATGCAGTTTTTTCCCTTCCTGCACATGGTTTCACACAAGCTCACAAACGACCTAATAAATCCATCTCCCTGGTTTTCTTTTGTTGGGCCGCCTTAATGCAGCAAAGATTTCGTTCCATCTGACCTTCATGTCTTTCGAAGCTGAAGAAGTATTTGAGAGGACATCGCTTTTTTTATGTAATTTTTTTTCAAAGATGACGAAGTCAAGAAAGAGTTGAGGATGTGAAGAAGATTTATTTTATGTAATTTTTTTTCAAAGATGACGAAGTCAAGAAAGAGTTGAGGATGTGAAGAAGATTTATAAATTTGAAATTGTTCACTTGTAGAATGTGAGCCCTTCTTGTGAACCTTTTTTTATAATATCAGAAAAATAAAGTTAAATAAGTAGTGCCAGGAACTGCTTAAAAAGATTATCATGACATTTCTATGCATGATTAGTACTGTTAGAAATTTTATAAAAGAAAAATCATTAATATAGGGCGAACCCCTTTAAAACAAAACCTACTCAATACTCCCTTATCCATACGAGTTCAAAGTGCAGTGTTTTTTTTATTATTTTATTGGGTTTGATTTTTATGGTATACGTGACATCTGGTTACAATATTTTAATTTTTATACCTCCCCCCACTAAGAGTATCTTCATAATTGAAATATAGAGACTGTTGATTGCACATCAGTTGCTTCAGCATCCCAAAATGTAAAACGCATTTATTTTTTTAATATGAATTTTCCCAACTTTCTATTTGATTTTATTTAAATTGGTTTCACTTAAAGTGAGCTTGCTGAAAAATTACTGTTAATCAATGAAAAGCAGTGAAAATCAATATTACTGATTTTCACTGCATAAAAAGAAATTCTGACATCATTGCACATCAGCGCCTTCTATAAAACATTTACTCCCATAATTCCTGTTATAAAATCTGTACAAATGTATATCACAACAGTCATTATTTAGTATAGATGCTTTCTACATTTTCAAGTGAATCCATAAAGCACTTTCTTTTTTAAAAAAAAAAAAATAGCATTATTGGTCTTTTAGATGCAATGTGAAGGAAGTAACGACTTTAATCCATCTCTTTCTCAGAAACAGGATTAAGAAAAAAAAAAAAAAAAACTTTTCAGCGTCCTTTTGAAGAAATCAAATTCATCTTTGACAGAATGCATTTTGCATTTCCCCGCAATAGATCTTTAGCCACATATATATTTATATTCCTTTGCTACCATCCGTTTGGA
The DNA here is from genome assembly GCF_054136105.1 of Typopeltis vanoorti. Classification (NCBI taxonomy): domain Eukaryota; kingdom Metazoa; phylum Arthropoda; class Arachnida; order Uropygi; family Thelyphonidae; genus Typopeltis; species Typopeltis vanoorti. The sequence goes on along the minus strand of NC_143573.1, from coordinate 65,866,476 downwards.
ATTCTTTCCGGTAGCCATGGTGACAGATTTACAACGGCACGCGCTGCTGAATATTTTGCCGCGTGCTCAAAATTTCTTAGCACGCTTGAAAGAGAGAGTTGGCATTTTTCTTACTGACTTATCTTGGCTTGTCTTTCTTGAGTTTTTTTTTTTTTTCGTCGTTTTCCTTGGCGGATGTTTGCATTTCATTGTGAATCATAAATAAGTGGCCCCAGACATGATTCTGCCCTCGCTTCAGATGGTCTCCTGTGAAGCGAAGGTTTTACAGTTGGTAAAATGTCAAGTGCTTCACGTTTTTCCCCAAAGATGATGTATAAATCTCAATGCTTGATATTTGTCTAGATGTCGTGTTGCTATGCTAGTTGTTCCTTCTCTGTTTCTTTTATTCCATGCATCATCCAGTAGAGTTAAAGATACATGGGACGTAGGTGACTTCAGAATGATTGTTAAGGTACAACATCGTTTTTTTTTTATTTATTCTTTCTCTCCCACTCTTTCTTTCTTTTTGAAGTTAGGAAGCAGCTTTAATATGACGCCAAAGTTACCTTGTCTCATTTATAAGAAAACTTTTCGTGACCTACATAGGATGCTTTGAAAGTCGACATCGATTTTTTGGTATTCTCAGACAGATGACTTTACACGTGGCTTGAATTTCCGATCTTTGTTAGAATTATATGGATTTACTAAAGTGTCTAACTTTATGGAGGGTTATCTTACAAAACAAATTTAGTACTTTATATTTAAAGATTTTCCCGCTGTGGGCTTGTCATCCCTCATAAATTCTTCAAACATTTCTCTACGACTGAATAATTTATGTTAATGAGTCGATAGACGCATTAGTCAAACGATGAAGATCATGCTGTAACATTTTCCGATATCCAAAACATACGTTAGAAGCAACCTCTTTGCTAATTCATTAGTTTTTGCTGTCAATGCCTTTTCATTAAAGAAAAAAAAAGTATGCACTGATAACCTTGTATTCACGAGAAATAGTACTAAACATACAAAATTAACCAACAAAACTAGCTAACTGGCAAATATGTCAAACAGTTACAAAAAAATAAAAACATCCCCTTGGGCCTTTGGTCCTCTTCAAACTAACCTCACCCTAAAAATCAGTGAAATGCATTTTCAGCTTTACAAGTACAGTACGTGAAATTTTATTTCATGACTTTATTTTTGTCCTAAGCGAAAATATATATATATATATATATATATATATATATATATATATATATATGGTTTGTTAAAAATACGTTCTAGTTATACAGAAGCGGCATTAAAAATAAAAGGTTAATGTTTTGGTTGTATTACGTACGACCAAAAGGAAATGTTCCAGTTGTGCGACAAATTCGTTCCTCTCTCTCTCACTGTTTTCTCGTAATGTTAATGAAAATGTATGTACACCAACGTTAATGATTGTAGTCACCAAGCCTCACTTAACTTAATTAGATTTCTGAGTCAATTTCACGCTTCGTGTGTCGCTTAATAGCAGAATGGAGTCACGTGAGAACAGCCATTATTGTTGATTTGGAAACAGACAAAATTGCTCGCCATTGCTGTTTGCAACAGTCGACTCGTATCATAATAAATACAAATCATTCAAATGAAGTGGATATTGAATCCAACATTATTTCAAAGCCGAATGGAGAAACTACAAGAGATTCGTGCAGAATATATAGAAACTATAAAAGTTTCTGCGGATCCAAGCATAAGCAAACCTTTCATGACAGGGACAATTCGTAGTAAAGATGGTTTAAGCTCTGATCACTATCCTTAGTATTTCCCATAATGTAAAACACATGTCCTAGCGAACATGGATGAAGTTATACATTATGGGGGAAGGGTAATTTTTACTACCCAGACCGGTTTCGACCTTTGTTTAGGTCTCGTCAATGGGTTTGCTTACGCTTGGATCAGCCGAATCTTTTATAGCTTTTATATTCGGCACGAAACTCTTGTAGTTTGTCAATATCCACTTAATTTGAATAAATTTGCATCGCCGAAGTGAAGCCTTTTGGCTCTCTTTTTTTCATAAATACAAATCAGATATTAACGAAAACAATATAGCATGCAGAATTACTGCCATAGTTTCGGTACTTGCTTCCTAACCACTTAAAAATCGTAAATATAGCCTCGTATTGAATAATTAGAGTAAAAAAGTGAGAAATCTTAATTAAGCCAAATGGAATTTTGAAAAACACCCCCCCCCTTATTCTATGCATTTGCATTACTATGTTATCTTTATTAAAAATTCTTAAATGATGTTTTGTGTTTCTAGCGTTTGATCCAGATACTTAATCCTATTTTTTTTTTTAATAACGAAACCTGTGGTGCGATCATAATTAAAAGAAACACACGTATTAACCACAGTGAAAATGATTTAATTGTAAATATTTCATCCCAAGTATCTTAGGACATCATCAGTATAGTAGTTGAAAACAATAATAGGAATAACATACAGTTAGGGCGCATGATTACAATAGAATCCCATTAAACGTGCATAACGTGCTACAGTAGTACAAAAAAAAATCCTTTATCACCAAACCTAGCAAACTTGTTTCTAGAACACCTTGAGGAAAAAATATTCACTTTTGAACCCAAACCAAAAGAAAAAAAAATTGGTTAAGATATGTCGACGACGTATTTGCAATCTGGGATCATTCCGAACATGAATTACAACTGCTTCTAGATAAAATTAACCTTCTTCATCATCGCATCAACTTTACGTTAGAAAAAGAATCTCCACAGGGTATCTCCTTTTTGGATTTACACATCCAAAGAAAAGAAGACGGTTCCATCGCCACGTCTGTCTTTCTCAAATCTACATTCTCAGGTCGCTACATTCACAATTCTTCTGCTCATCATCCATCTCAGAAATCTGGCATTATTAAATCACTAGTTTCCAGAGCACAAAAATTCTGCTCCTCTGAAGAATCTTTAAACCAAGAATTAGAAGTAATCAAAAATACAGCCATCCTAAATGGATATAATCCCAAAACAACTCAAAAAATCATCAGTAGTCACTTTTCCACACATCAAACTAGACAGGAAGAAGTCCATAGGATTCCCATACCTTACGTCAAAGGCATCTCCGAACGTCTTTCTAAAATTATGAAGAAATACAGTTTTGCCACTACTTACAAACCTATCAACCAAATTTACAACTTGTTATCTTCTCCTAAGGACAAACTCTCACCTTTGATGTTTCCTAGCGTTTATGAGATTCCATGCTCATGCAAATTGTCTTTCTTTGGACAGACAGGTAGATCTGTTCAGAAACGCATCTCGGAACATCAAGACCACATTCGTCTTTTTAAACCGCAGAAATCTGGCCTCTCTCAACACGGAATTGAAAATCCAAACCATCGGATCCATTGGGAAAAGTCTAAAATTTTACATAAATCTTTATATAAACATGAACGTTTATACAAAGAAAGATCTGAAGCCCTACTACACAGACCAAACTTAAACCGCAACGACGCTCTTACTATTCCTCAAGTATGGGAAATTGTCATACAAATTTGTGTTAAATAATAATAATAATAATAATTATTTTTTTTTTTTACTTCTGTAACACGTTACGCACGTTTAATGAGATTCTATTGTAATCATGCGCCCTAACTGTGTGTTATTCCTATTATTGCTTAAAACTACTGTACTGATGATGTCCTAAGATACTTAGGATGAAATATTTACAATTAAATAATTTTCACTGTGGTACGTGTGTTTCTTTTAATTAATTTTAATCCTATTTGGAAATCTAATTATTGTGTATTAGACTTCAGAATACTTCGGAGAAGTGATCCCTCTATCTAGTTAAGAACTATTGATTATCCGTGAGCAAAGCACAATAAAACATCAAGGATAGCAACCAATTATCCCAGCCTGTTACCTCTTCTCTGTGCGAGATTTCTTTTCGCTTTTGTTTGTCTCCAGAATACGCTCAATTTCCTGTGCGAAGAACCTTTGTTCCAATAGCCTATCTGAATGCTCTCCATAATCTAAACCGCATACAAGTGAATTACTCAGATGATTCGCCCATCCTGGTATCAACTGTTGCAGTCTTTAAAACATTGTCAGTATTCGCATTTGATACGGTTCAGCATCAGAGATTGTTTTTCTGATTCCCTATTTATAGCTAACTTAGTGTGTTTGTGTTTACGACGAATGTTTAGATTACATCTGAAATTGGATATCTGAAAAGTATTCTATGTTTGTGTTATCTGAGTAGGATTGCTGAATTATCTAACGTTTGGCCCACCAGCTACTATAAAAGCTACCAAATAGATTTACAACCTTCCAGGGGAGGGGGAGAGAGAGAGAGAGAGACTAAAAAAAAAAAGAAAGAAAATAAAAGAAGTATAGAACAGTTGCTTGTTTTGTAAACACGTGTGACTACAGAATAACCAATCCTGATTTAAGTTTCTTGATTAGCCTTGTTGATCTGATTTTTTTCCTCTTTTTTTCAACCTTTAGAATATAGAGTTACTAACAGAATCAGATGATCATTTCATGAAAGATTTGTATTTCACTAAAAAAATTAACTCGCTTTGATCGAAAGTCAACTCCGAATACAGAATAAGCAGATTAAAAATGAATTGACAAAGCAATTTTTCCCCCTTCGATAGTGGTCTATATACGAATAGGGAACTGCTTCCAGCGGCAAATTATGAAACGCAGAAATATTGAAATTTTATTTAGAGCAGACATCTTTTAAAACGATTAATATGACTATTTTTATCCTGGAGAGAAATCCGTAGGGAAAGAATCTTAAAAGAATTCTTTTCCCTAAGGAGTAGTCTCCGTACTGTCTGTTAATTCTATCTAGGTTTCACTGTTATTAGCTTTTCCCAGTACTTTCAGATGATGCTACACCCTCTGTCCAAAAAGAAACCGAACTTTTCGAAAATAGAAGCTAGTGGCGTCACCTGTTGAATCTTTTTGTTGTCGAAAGCGGCAACCTTCATCAGTGTTGTGTCAACTGTTATGACATTTTTTTCATTAGAAGGAGTTATAATGCCAAGAGTGACTGTGTGTTTTGACGAACGGTCGGTCGTCACGATATTCATGCCGTACGCGACAAATTCTCGCTATTAGTAGCTTTAAAACTTCTAGATAAAACTCACCATTGACCGTTTGACCAGGCGGAACGAATTCTTTGTGGATAATGCCATTGGAATCGTAGAAACAAATCAGCATTGTCTTTACTTTTGACTTCTCCAAGCGACTTTTTTTCGGATGCCCTCTTCTGGTGGTCTCCACTCAGCACTGGCGCTTTGTCTCGGGCTCATACTCAAAACACTACGTTTCGTCACCAGTAACGATTGTTTCAAGGACGTTTCAGTCCTTACGAGCGGTTTTAATGAGGTCCTTGCAGTGTTCAATTCGATAAAGTTTTTGGTCGTCGGTCAACTTGTGGGGAACAAATCGCGAATTCAATTTACGAAGGCCCAAACTCTCGGTCAAAATGTTGTGCACAGCTGATCTTGGAATCCTCAATTCATCTTCAATCAATCTCACGGACGATTTCGGAGTTTCTTTGATGAAATCACGCACTTTTTGGATGTTAACTTCGCTCAGTCCAGTTTTTGGACGGCCCGACTTTTCGTCGTCAAGCGTCTCACGACCGCTTTGAAATCGCTTAAACCACTCGTAAACTTGAGTGGGGGGGGGATAAGCATTCATCACCGTATGCTTTTTGAAGCATTTGATGCATTTTAGTAAAACGTTTTCCAAGTTTAACACAAAAGTCAATCGCAGCTCTGTTTGAAACTCATTTTCCGACCGTTCGTCAAAGCACACCATCACTCTTGGCACTGTAACTCGGCTTCTAATGAAAGAAATGTCATAAACAGTTGACACAACACTGATGAAGGTTGCCGCTTTCGACTACGAAAAGATACAGAGAGCAGTATCAACGAGACCTTTGGTTGAGACAATTTGAGTTCAAACCCTGTCTAAGATGCGAAGAAAATTTTATTCGTGCATTCTTTCAAGGTGTTCACTACGCTCATACAGCGAAAGCGTTGTTGTTTCTCCCAGAAACTCGAAGTTTTCATTCCGTCAAACAGGCATACCGACTATAAGAATACACGCAATATACAACCATAAGAGAACGCGAATGATTAACCACCTTATTCCGTTGGATCTGGTTTCAAAAGCCTGCATGGCACGGTGTCGGTCTACGCGTGCGCGTAAAACAGGAAGGGAAAAATATGTTTTAAATAATTTATATTATATTATATTATTAGCTTCGTTTTTATATGTGCATATTCCCCACGAAGTGTTATACACTTGTTACAACGCTACTGCATATTTGCAATCCTCTGAGATAAAAATCTTTTCCTTGTTGAACAAACCAGTCTGCAACTGTAGATATGACTTCATCATTGGCTTCATCATTCGCCAGGTCTGGCGAGTAGTATGGTCGAGGCAGACGTTGAAAGCCCAAGTTGTGCATTGTCTATTGGGTTTCATGAGCAGTGTGAGTAGGTCTCTTGAGATGACAGCACACGTTCTTTCTTTTAGTTGGCATTCAAACATTTGGGGATTGGATCCACTTCGCGGAGAGCTTCTGCATGTCCAGATGTTGGTGAATAATGATCCCAACTCGTATCCTCGGTATCCCCAGTGTTTGCAATGTTTTTGGCTGATATGTGTCTATTATCACGGATCATGGCATGCATGCATCGATGTATTTTGATGTGATTGCTATGGAAGGTCTTTCTGACTTGGAGACATCTATTGTCTTAGGAATGCCCAGTTTTCAACTTCGCCATCTATCTAGAAACTGTCGGGTATGCTTGGGCACAGTCCTCTAAAGTCTCGCACAAAGTTGTGTCTTCGAATTTCTTCCGAACCTCTGACATGTCTTCTTATATATCCTAAAAGAAAAAAAAATATTATGATTTGATGAAATATGGGAGTTAAAAGGTTTAAGATATGTTCTTGCTTGTGGCTATATCAGTTGCTTTAAAGTCATTTTTTCTCATTTTTATAAACGAGAAAAAGGCAGCAGAAACAATATTTTTAAGACGCCGTCTTGCGTCCGGACATAAAGAATGCGCAATAAACGTCTTAGGACTATATTGATCAGTATACTCTTACCAGTGTTTTAATATCTTTTCTAGCGTTACGTGCAAGCATATTTAAGACCGTGGATGGTTTATCGTGTGTTCACAACATTCTTTTATTAAAACTGGCCGAAACTTTAATTTTATATCAGCGAACCGTGAATGCATTTTTCTTTACAAGTAATTACCTTTCGAAGCGAGTTTCCGAATGCTAACAGGAAAACTTAATTTATCGCTCTTTTACGTAGGGATTAATTAAACGTCTCTTATAGAACATCGAGTATTCAAAATATGATCGCTGCTTACAAAGCGATTCGCATTTATTTCAGTTAATGCAGTGCGTTTATTAAAATTAATGTCCCTCCTTTACAGGTTCATGTTTAGTTTTATACCTTCTCGCTCGCAAAATATTTAATTCTTATTTTTTTAAAAGTTTAGTGAAAATTACGTTCTTTGACCTCCATCGTGTGGTATTAAAATACATGAAATGTACTTTTTTAGATAGATAGATAGAAAGTATTACATGACAACTAGGATTAAGTCAAAATAAAGTTTGATTAAAGAAGCAAGGGATTCTCATTTGTGTATTAAACGTACGTATGCATACAATATAAACTTTGAAAAACTAGACTCGGTGAAATAAGTAATCGAAACGGATGTTGTGTGCATAAATAAACTTTAAAGGTGCCAGATGCGCGTGATAGTCTACTGCAGCGTTTCCTATTAGTCCAATGAAGTGCTCCTACGACGGAACACTTCACAAATCCTGATTTCACGGAACACCTCGGTTATTTTATAATGTATTAATAACTAATTATGCCATAATCATAAAGAGTATTAGTACACTTATGTATACGGTGTGACATGTTGACAAATATAGAATAACATTTAAATCAGTTAGCAATCACTGGGCTGATGAAATCTTGTAGCATATTGTAGTTTCCTCAGGCCAACATCATTAAATTAATTTGTGCTGATTTTCATTGACATTTCCCATTCTGATCACCAAAACTTTATAATATTATTATAAGTACTTACGAGTGAATGCAAACTTTTTCTCCTGTATGCTGGTAGTTTCCCGTCCTTTTGTACATCTTAGAGATCGCTTTGTAGGCTGGAGGTGGATGAATCACTATCTGTTGCGTCACAAACACCTTCAATAAGAGATTTCTTAACACCAAAATTAAACAAAGTCCCTTGTCTCTTATTCATATTAAAATTTAAATCTGCAGGCCTATTACTTTTAAAAAATCACGGCACTACGGTTTCGAAACTTTCACCCTACAATACGAACTTGCGAAGAAAGTATTCAGTACTATTAGATTTTAGAACCGGATACAGACTACTTTGATCTTCAGTTTCAGTGGAAAAATTTTCTTTATACTTCCTTGCTGATTGGTCACTAACATTTGCAACATAGACGTTATTTCGTTCAGTTTTGAGAACAGAGGATACGCCGCCATTTGTTATAATCGGCTTGCAGGCAGTTTTTATGATCGGTCATAAACAGCAGTGTTCCCTTTCCCGAATGTTGAAAGAAATGATTATTCATGAATACTTCCATTTTTAAAAATACACGGCTTGGTCACTGACATCACGGAACACTTCTAATGTGACCAGTACCTCTTGTTCCTTCCCCCAGATCGCTCACTCCCCACTGACACCCACTGCTTATCTCGAGGACGTAATAACTCAACCAGAAGTCCACTTCGCATTGAACCGATTCTCAAGTTCACCATAGCCTTTGCTTGGAGATCCGCCGAAGATCCCAATAACGGAGCATATAAAATTTGCAATAGTGAAACCTTTTGACGCCTGATCGTAATGCGAATGTAATATGATAGTTAGCATTTACAAGTGTGCCGTGTTTTTGTTAAATTATAAGTTAGGTTAGAAGTAGCACGTGCAATGATCATTACTTCTTCTTCTGCAGCTTCTCCCACTTAAGTGGGGTCACTGTTTGTAATGAGTATCTTCCACACCTTCCTGTCTTGGGCTGTCACCACATCCAAGTTCTTCATCCTCAAGTCCTCTTCTACCAGCTCCCTCCATCTCTTCTTTGGCCGCCCACGCTTCCGCCTTCCTTGCACATCCATCTGCATGACCCTTCTTCCCACATATTCGTCCTCCCTCCTCATCACATGACCAAACCATCTCAACCTTGCCTCCTATATTTTCGCTCCTAAGTTCGTAACTTTCACTGTTCCCCTGACATAGTCATTTCTCAGATGATCCTTTCTGGTCACACCGCACATCCACCTAAGCATTCTCATCTCTGCTGCTTCCATCCTGCTGATGTTATTTTTCCTCAGGGCCACAGTTTCTATAGCATATGCCATAGCTGGCCTCACTACTGTCCTATAAAGTTTGCCTTTCAGATTGATCGGCACCCTCTTATCGCATAACACTCCAGCCATCTCCCTCCAGTTCCTCCAACCCCCTTGTATCCTGCATCCCACTTCCTTCTCAGCTCCTCCATCTTCTTCCACTGTTGAACCTAAATATCTAAAGTCTCTCACCTTCCTGATGACATTTCCTTCCAGCTCCAGATCTGTCTCCTGGCCGCCGCCGCCCACTGCGCAACACATATACTCTGTCTTACTTCTGCTCAGTCTCATACCTCTCTCTTCCAGTACTTTTCTCCATCTTTCCAGTTTAGTTCCCGCTTCTTCTCTTGAATCTACACACAACAAGATGTCATCTGCATACAACATTGTCCAAGGCGCATCTTTTCTCACCTCCTCTGTTACCACCTCCATCACAATATTAAACAGAAACGGACTTAATGTTGATCCTTGATGTAAGCCAACTGTTACTTGAAAACTTTCTGTCTGTCCCAGACAGGTCCGAACACTTGTCTTCACATTTCTGTACATCTCCCGCACCAACCTGACATATTTCTCCGGCACCTTATTCTCCCTCAGACACCTCCAGACTTCTTGCCTTGGCACTCTATCGTATGCTTTCTCCAGATCAATAAATACCAGATGTAGCTCCCTTTGTTTCTCTCGATATTTTTCCATCATCTGCCGTAACCCAAAGATAGCATCTGTTGTTGATCTACCAGGCATGAAACCAAATTGTTCCTTTGCAATCTCCACCTCCTTCCTCAATCTACCATCAAGAACTCTTTCTAGGATCTTCATTGTGTGGGACACCAACTTTATTCCTCTGTAATTTTTACAGTCTTGTGCATCCCCTTTACCCTTGTAAATGGGGACAAGACTACTCTCCCTCCATTCCTCAGGTATATTTTCCTGTTGGCAAACTTTCATGAACAGGTCCCACAGCAGGTCAATTCCCTCTTTCCCCTAGTGCCTTCCATGCCTCCACTGGAATTCTGTCGGGGCCCACCGATTTTCCATTCTTCATCCTCTTCATGGATGAAGAATGGAAAATTACTTGCATTGGTAAAATGTGCAAAAGTAGTACTTATGCACACAACTACACTACCTTGACCTATCAAACAAACTTATTTAAGTTACTCGTAAGTGACCTACTTACCCATAAGTACATTGTGCATCATGCGGAAGTGAAATCTGAGGGAAAAAAATTCCAAATTCATACTGCCTGTGTAGCAGTATGAATTTGGAATTTTATTATTTATTATTAATCCCGACCAGCTGTGAAAAGTATGCCACAAACTGCACCCTTTGCACGGTGCAGTTTGTGGTATGCCGGGAAGGACAGCACGAACAGTACAACCCGTGAATGCATAATGGAAGTGAATAAAAATGTGTTATTTATGCTTGCGTCGCTATTCTCCTTTTTACACACGCAGAAAAATTACTATATCAACATTGGGAACATCACACAGTGCTTTTCCTCTTCGTGTCTCAATGGCACATCAGATCCTTTACGTCCAGTTACACAAGATTGAGGGTTTACCTCTATGTTGTGCAACTAATTATACTTTTCCCCAGCTCTCCCAAGCATCTATTCTTCTTTCATTTTCTGTCATTCTCTGCCCAGTTGAAGTAGGACTTCCCTTCTTTTCCTTTGGGATTCATGTCAAAGTTACCGTTGACATGGAATCTCTCATGTCCATTCTCAGTCCAGTCCATTTCAATCTGTCTTTTTTCTTTAATATTTTATGTTTATGCAAACTTATTTGAAACTATTTAATTAAGCTTTTTTGTTTTTCCGATTTTCATGTCACTGATCCATATAACATCGCTCTTGAAGATCTTTATTTTGGTTTTATTATATTTGAAAGATTTCTATATATTATTCAGTTTTTTTTAAACCAGTATTTGCTTTTGACAATCTTTTTGTTATATCCTTGTCATTTTCCCCGTCATTATCAACATCAGCTCCCAAGTTTGTAAAATTCTTAACTTCTTCTACTGCATGTGGATCAATGTTAAGTTGTTTGTAAAGTGCTGTTCATTTTGCTCCAGTTGTGATCCCATTTTATTCTTCTCTCGTTATTCTATTCTTTCAGTGGCTCTAACAAGCATTTAAGCGCTCATGGCCTGCCAAGTTCTTCGATTTCTTAATACGGGGCTAAGGTGGTTAGTCCTATGCCTCTAAGTATTCTTGTCTGTAAACTGCGTCTTTCTATTGGCCAGTTTGTTCTGAGAAATTATCAGTATTAGCCATGTACTCGTTTCTCTGTCATATAGTTGTAATTGCCGGTACTCGTGAGGACTCATACCGTGGCTTTAATGAGTAGTAGGTAAACAAGACCACTTTCATTGATCTTGGGAGATCTTATAATAGCTTGAAAGAGGATAATTATGAGTTGGAATACGTTCCGGCTCCCAAAACGCACAGATCTCAATCCTGTTGCGCACTTATGGGATCCACCTCCATCGCATATCATTCAGTAGGGACATATGCTCACTTCACTTCCTTGTTTGCGAGAAATGCATTACCGGAGAAGTAGCTAAGCGTTCCTCTGGAGGTTCTGCGAGAATTCGCTGATAAAACAACACAATTTCTAATAGCATTTCTAAGGCTAGAAAGGGCATTATTTTTTTGTTAGTTCTTAGCTACTATACTTTCTTTTTTTTTTTTTTTTTTGTATTTTTCTTGAATGTTTAATACCATAGTATATTCGACATCGACGATGCCCTTTGATTGGAAAAACCTGGAGTCCCTTCTTGGAGAAAGAACCTTCATAAGAGCTCTTCAAATGAAAGTGAGTTAGCCTGTCTTATACGGGAGTGGAATGTTTTTCCTCCCGGAAGCTTGGGTTTTTTATGTAAAAAGGCAGGCAAATATCAGTTGAAAGTTGAACTTTATGATCATTTGGATCTTTGTGTTCTCTTCGAATTATAAAAACCATCAAACGTCACTGAACTTTCTGTAATATTTGACAATTAAACCATTTTTTGTTGTTCATTCTGTTCATTTAAAAATATTTAGAAAGTTCTGACAGCAGATGTTCAATTGTTTGCTGATGATACAAAGATAGACAGGGCAATCAGAGATGTTACTAATATTCAGCACGTATAGAATGATTTAAATAGGCTGGAAATGTAAAGAAATGAGAATTGATGGCAATTCGATGTTAGCAAATGTAAAGTTATGCACTTTACATTTTTTTCAACAGCATACGAGTGTGTTATATAATGTTGGGATTATGTTACAAGAAATTGATTTATTCGTATGAGGGTTTCCCCCTCGTTCTTCCACCCTCCCTTAGGACTGGTTGAGCCCTCTTAATGAGGGATTAAGTATGCATTTTATTATTGTAGATCCGTGTGTGTTCATGGGACAGTTTTCCTGTTCGCAGGAACGAAATAATCGAGTTTCCGGGTGAAAAAAAACCCTACCTCCGTATGACACCAGCTAACTCACCTTTCGTCGAAAGATACCAGATAAAGGTTCTTCATGTGTCACTGACGGGAATCTAACCCAGGTCTTTCCGACCAAAGTGCTTCGTCTATACCGAGTGAACTACGGAGGCTCTACAAGCAATTGATAAGACTAGGGATCTTGGAGTTATGATGCACTTGAAACTGAAGTTCAAAGATCACATTGCACAAATTGTAAATAAAACTCAAAGGATAATTGAGATGTCGAAACGAAGATGGACATACGCTGCTTGGAAAGAAGTTCATGGACACCATAGTGTGAGTAACAAAGAGTAATGATGCCGAACTTAATAAGATGTAGGACTTCCTTTTACTGCGATGACTGCAGCAATACACAATCATGAATTGTGGGCATACTTTCCACAAGCGTACGATATGTCCTGGACCATATGTCCATATCCCGATGAGGTCCTGGGACCTTACCCAACGCTCCAATTCATCACACAGATGTTCAACAGGGTTGAGATCAGGGCTGTTTGGTGATGTTCATGTCCACAAATCATGCCGTTACACCAACAGATTTACCACACAATGAATTGTCTTGCTGAAAGAGACAATGGTTGGTTACATAGAAACTACAAAGTAAGAAGTACTACATTATCCAGAATGTCGAAATTTAATGTCCATGGCACCACAAAAAGAGATTCGAAGCCAAACCAGGAAAAACAGGACCATACCATTACACCGCCACCTTCGAATTTCATAACTGGGGTTACGCACCCTGGAAAGAGATGTTCACCGGGCATCCGCCACACCCGTCCGTCTGCTCGTTAGCGTGTGTAGTGCGATTTGTCTCTCCATAACACAGCTTCCCAAGCTTCCACGTCCAACTGTACACGCTCTTTGCACCACTAAAGACGACGTTACATGTTGCTTCGGATAATGTCGGACTTGCATATTCCTTTCCTACCATGTAAACTCATGTTGTGAGCTTCGGTTCTGAATGCCTTTGTGCATATTCGTGTTCCAGTCGATGCCCGGAACTTCGTATTCAACGTGTTCGCTGACGCATTGACGTTTTTACATGTTATCCCTTCATAGCACACTACGATCAAGTTCGGTGGGTCATCTGCAAGCGCTACCACTGCAGGTAGCGCTTGCAGATGACTCCCTGTACTTTGCATCGCAGTATGGTATCACTGATTGTTGACCTGGGATGGCCCAATGATACTAGGTTTTTTTTTTTTTTTTTTTTTTTTTAACTAGTAAAATTTATTTGTAAGCTTCCTATAATAGTACAAAATGTTGAAACAATTATATGTGTGTAACCTAAGAGCAACAGCTCATCCAGGTTACGATATGCATACCAAAATTTATATAATGCATATACATATTATTATAATATAATTACATAATAAAATCGCAGGAGACATGCTAATATGTACAGAGAAAGTTATATAACAATTAATTAGTTACAAAGTAAAACAAAGCAGTTAAATAGCATTACATTTTTACGTTTTACACATAAGACTGGATCTTTGAATACAAATATGCTAAAAACCAATAATTTATACAATTAATTTGAACAGAGTTTCCTCATTTCTGTGGGAAAATAAATACTCTTTGATTAGAGTTTTGTATTTGCTTGGGTTAGTTTCATTTCTTATTGTTAAAGGTAGCGTGTTGGATACTTTTGGCGCTAAATAAGTATAATGTTTGTGTGCCTGCAACATGTATCCTATCACAACGCCTGTTTTCAACTCCGTCAATTTTCTTCTCGGAGGCGTTTTACCTTGACACAGTTTGACTGACTCGGGAGCATCTTATTCCTCCAATTTATACCTGCTACAAACACGTGATTCGTTATATGGCACGATGCTCTTTGCCCATGGGGTGTCTGTTGACTTCTTTCCAAAAAGTGTAGAAGGAAGTGATTTTTTCCTGTTTGCAGAACTTTGTGGAAACGAGCGCACGTAATCTATCGTGCGCATATTTTGTTTCCTAGGTTCAAATGGGATAGCGAATCTGTGGAAAAGGGGCTAAGAAGGGTTACAAAGGTTATACGGAGATTATGGAATGTAGATTATGAGTATAATTTCCGAGTATGTTGACTGCAGAAGCTGGTGAACAGGAGAAAGAGGAGCAGTATGATATAGGCATACAAACTAACTTTTGAGAAAGCGTTATAGGATATCAGTCGATAAAAGTTTTCATTGTATGGAAGGAACATCTTTAGAAGCAAAGTTTGTGTGTGTTAAACAAAGGAGCGAGAGCTATATTTTCTCTCGTAGAACCGTGAGTTACTAGAGCAGTTTACCTCGAAGCCTTAGAGCAGTCTCGCACCAGAAGATGGAAGATGAAATTCATGTGCTGCCAGTTAATATCTTTCAGTTTCCTTATTTATCGAAGCACTTATCATTACTGCATGCAGTCGCAAATTTTTAATGACTGTTTTTGTTTCTTACACTTCAATACCATCTTTTTTCTCTTTTCTAAGTTCAAATTTGTAGAGCTATCTTTTTATTCCAAATTTTAGATTACCAAAACAAGCCTTAAAGTACAAGCCATTAGGAAAAATGAAAACCAGGACGTCCTCTTAAACGATTCAACGATGACTTCTAAGGCCCGAACAGGCCATACTAGGCCTAAATCCTTGATACGTATGATGATGATGATGATGATCTTTTTATTCATTGCACGTATGTCATGAGGTTCTGTTCTTTTATTAGAATTTCATCATAGCATTCATACTTTTCATCCCTCTTTTAATATAAGTGATACTCTTCAGCACTTTATTTAGTTTTGCAGTATTAATATTAACCGTGCTTGTTCTTCTAAGTGCAAGTGCTAACAATGACTTGACTCTTCAATCTTCTTCTTTTTTTTTCTTCATCATAACCCGGACTATTTGCATGTGTGAAAATCCAAACGTCAGGTGATTCTACTACGTAGTTTTGGCTGAAAAAGACTATTACATTGAACGCAGTCATACATGGCAACATCGATCATCGCATTCATATACGGCTACATCTTCATATGCCTAATTAGGATAAAGAAGATGTCGCTGTCCATGATTGTGGAATATTCGAATTCAATTTTTTATGTCTATTAAATTGTATCTAATTAATTCGCAGAATACATTTCAGGTATTTCCACAGACAGTTTGTCCCTTGAAATCTATAATTATTCGTTTGTTCAATGTAGGTTAAAAGAATGAGTGTCCTTCTACTAGCTTCGTATAACAATGCCAGAATTAAGGAAGCTGTTCTCTGAGCCCATTCATTTGAAGAGCCCCTGGCAGCCATTCATTGTTGCATTTCGTCGGTATTGTCTATGGAAACACATCAAAGAGAATATTTCAGGTTAACCTCATGTCAGACAGACTTCATCGACCGAAGGACTTCAACACAAGTAGCGCATCGTCAACTCTTTCAACAATTTTAATGCATATGATGTTAGAGATAAAATCATGAATATTTCCATAATATTTAAATGATTCTAATGAACACTTTGCTTAAAATTTTCTTTGTGTTTGATACGTTTTTGATTACCACACGTTCCCTAAATAAATATGACATTTATGACGATGCTGGATCAATATTTGAATATATTTAGATAAGCTACAGGGCTTAGCTATCTTCGAATATACACTGATTGTCTGTCGTGTTCATTATTACGAAAATCTGATAGCGTCCACCCTGTAATTCGTCGTAGTCACACGTTTTCATTATCGGCAACCATATCCGGTACTTGGCAAATACGAAAAGTGTGTTCTGACTGTTCACCGTTTATGAAAGAAGTTGATATGGTCTTTTATGGGTTCCCGCTCTGCTGTAAGTGGTACATTAGACGTATCGTGCTTTAACATTAGCTCTTTACCGATGCTAACGTAGCTAAATCCCTTGGGAAATCATGCTAATTATTCCCAGAGCAGCAGCGCGTCATGTGGGATCTGTGCTGATAAGAGACCAAGACTTCAACTTAAATCTGCGCCATTTATTTTTAAGAAAACTACCGTTTGCTCCCTACTAAATCGGGATGCTGAAGCGAGATGAGAGGAGACAGCAGATTAATTTTTTATGCCTTAATATGACCAGCTACCTCTCTTCTAAAGCCTTTGCATTTTTACCTAATTGAGAAGATTTAAATTTCCTTAAGTACTTAATCCATTCCCAGGATTAAACTTTCTGTTGATGAAATAAGTTGAGCATTTTTTCCCTCCAGAGTTGCTAATGATTTATGAAAATATTAAGCTTAGATATTTCTATGGATTGTATTTTTCTTAGTAACAATTGTAATGTATGAAAACAAATTGCCTTATTTCAATAATACTTAAAATATTGGGCTAATTAAGAGTGTTTATATCAGTACACGAAAAAAAATGATCTTTTATCGAAAGACAAATGTATTATGGGCACCACAGGAGTAGCTTGCAGAAGCTTGTGTTGGAAAATAACTTAATCCACAAATGAAACGAAGCTTGCTTTGTCATTTATCACGATGATACCTTTCCGGTGTAGAACATTCAGGTCTTTAGTGGTTTTTCATCAAGAAGAGAACCAGTTTTGTGTGTTATTAGTGATCGTCTCTAATCGGCAGCTGTAGAACAAAATGCCGGAGCTTCTCTGGCATTTCCAGAGATTTTTCTCACTACACGGCTTGCGGTGATAGAATCGACGATGGAGATGCGGTCAATATTTTCTAAGTACAAAACAGATTGTGCAGTTCCGTATGTAGCAATACAAGTAAGTGTGTGTGCGTGTGCGCGCATGTGGAGGTGAGTTGAAGAGGTTTACAGTTATCGTGATTGGGGGCGATTTTCCTGTGTTTTGTGTAATCCAACGAATGACCTGTATCGCATTAGCTTTCCCTCTGATGTATGAAATCCTCTCAATCACGTGGTCTGTCCAAGCTACGTTTCATCCCTTTATTACAATAAGTTTTGCAATAAAATAGTTTTCACTGAATGTAATCGCATGTCATACGGTTACAACTTTAAGTTTAAATCGTGTCAAGAAAAAATTTAAGTATATTTTTTCAAAGCGCCCATTCGAATTTTCTCTTTACATAAATTCTCGCAGTAAGCTAAACAAAAGATGATTTTAATGATACGGTGTGAACTTCTTTAGAAAGCTTTAAAGTCGTTTTTTTTCTGCTTGTAACGGTTTACTCTGCAGATAATTTAGGCCCTTATTAGTGTTCTCTAATTGGCTGCTGGGGAACAAAATCCCTCCAGAATTTGTCTTCCTGTTACTAAAGAAAATATCGACCTTCCTTCGATACCAATTTCGTAGAATGAAGTAATGAAAACAACGAAAGAAAACAAGATGGAAATCATACATTGTTGTTTTAATTGGAAACTCATCATTGGTTAATTTAGGATCACGACATTATGCAAACTGTGGAACGAAATAACGTTTCTTTTAATATCGGAGTTTTACATTCACGCTACGATTATCCACCCTCAATACTAATGAAAGTACACACGCGAAGTTATAAGCACCTAAAATGGAAAAATCGTCGTTCACACAGATTAGATCACTTTGAAGCGAGCTGTGTGATTACAGTTTAAAATGTAATTTTAATACGGAGAGGTATTTTGTGGTTGCTTCTCTTCAAGAAGCAACCGCAAAATACACGGATGGTTAATGATGTTCATTAACATCATTGACCATGTTCATGAACATCGTTATGGATGGTTAATGATGTTCCTTTTATTATTGAACTAATAATAATGTTTCGCATTACTTCCTGGAGACAAGACTGTGTCAGAATCTATTTCCTGTAACATAAGTTATCCGATTTAAATGTGTACCCTCTTTAACAGGTTCAGTTGCTACTGCGTATGTTCTTGCCTTCGTCTATTGTTCTCAGATCCTTGTTCTAACTTCTGGACAAATGAATCCTATAAAATTTCATTGATGGGGTTCCTTTGCTGCACACGACACCAATGTGCTCAAGATTCTTTAACCTTTTAAGGTGTGTGGGAATGATGTAATAAAAACATCTGAGATGTGAGAAAAATCTAAACAATAAACTAATTTCTTGTTACCTCCTTTATTAGGTATGTTGCAACCCAAAATTCCTACAGTTTTTATTGACGAATATTAGTATATAATCACTTTAATCTAAAAATTCGTTAGAATTAACTAATTATATTATTCATTAATTCGAATGAATCAAAAAATCCCAAGGTTCGAGTCCGAAAACTCTTTTCACTCCAGTCCAACATTTATCTTCACTTGAAGTCTTTATAAAAATGATTAGAAGAATTTCTGGTTATCTTTCTCAGTCATTTCCGATCGTAGGTGGCTCTGTAGGCATTGCTCACAAAGTATTGGTGAGATTTTTACAGGATAGTTCACCATTGTTCCCCCCCCCCCGCCCCAATTTTATCCAGGCTCGGGATCGGCATATGGCTGGGACGTATTCACGACTATAGCCCATGTGTGTATGTGTGTTCACGGGGTCGGTTGCCTGTTTTGGGGGACGAAAAACCTGAGTTTCCGGGTGAAAAAAAAAACCCTCTACCTCTATGAGACTGGCTAACTCACCTTTAGTCGAAAGAGACCAGATAAAGAATTCCTCACGTCACTGACGGGAATCGAACCCAGGTCTTCTCGACAAAAGGGCTTTGTCTATACTGACTGAACTACGGAGGCTCTTAGAAGAATTCCAACTAACAAAAGCGCACGTGCTATTCTATCAGGACCCTTTGGCTCTGACAGCGCCTATCGAATGATAGTACAGTGGATCAGTGGCCTGCCATTACAGATGGCGCTGTTGCAATAATTTCTCCAAAGTTAAATGATGTTCTGATATAATATTGGATTACCAAAACATTTACTTTATTAATAATATTAACTTTAATATTTCTTCTAAAATAAAATATCACGTATCACCTGTTTTCGCCCAGCTGACAAAATAGTTCGGCTAACTGAAATGTTTTAATATATCTGATTGGAGGAACTCAAAGGCCGAAATACTGATCTTAAAATGCATGCAGATTTTGACTGCAGATAATACTGGACTTGATAAGTATTATGTACATAAAATATTTACTTTTAACTCACTGAGTGACACATTAAAATGTTTACACACATCACAAGGCTAGCTGAACGGAGGTAGCGTCCTTCGAATCCTCTAAACCCCGAAATTTTGACTTTACAGTGACCCCCAAAAGTGCTAACTTTTTCAACGAAATGTTTTTCATCCTCTAACTTAACCGCAATGTCGACAGGACTTTTTCGTTATGTACTGCTTAAAAAAAAAGGAATAAAACTCCCTCTTGCACCATCCTTTTAACTTTTTTTGAAACTCGTTAAAATTAAATTCTAAACAAAAATATTTGACATTCCGTGTTTCGAAACTTCTACGGAATTTCCTATCAGAAGTGTCTTATAAAAACCACCCGTAGAATTTCCACAATCCTTAACTGAAACAGAAGAAATAAATCTGTTCTCTTCCCCTTCGTGTTGAACTGGAGAAATTCGATTTTAAAAACATTCTCAAAACTGTCGCACATCTTGGGGAGGAGGGGGACACAACACTTCATCGATCGCCACCTCCCCGTGTTAGTCATCTTCATTCGAACTGTTCACTTCAGAGTGTGCGGATATCTTCATAACAGCTAAGTTCACTTAGTAGTCAGATTAGCAGTCGTAAGGGGTGAGGCTAGTTATAGGATAACACATATTTAACCCTACTTCTGTTTCTTATACAAAGTTACTTTTGAAGGATTAAATTACATTATTTTTTTAGTTATACTGTGGTTGTTTTAATTGAGTGACAGAGCCTACATTTCGTAGCTCAGGACTGTCACAGTTATTATTCGTTGGAAAAAGTGCGACCATTTTATTGACAAATAAAACATTTATATGAAGACATCCAAGCTGAACTCAATACAATTTCACTTTGAAGTTGTTTCTGCACTTTTCCCTCTCGATGCAAATCATTACCATTGTAGTAAATGGCAACTATTTACGCGCACCAACTGATTTCCATACAGAATCGAACATAAATCTACGGGGAGATTTTTCCAGCCGCAGATTCGTTTCGGTCCAGTGATTTTGTTCCGGCTACTAACGAACTGCAATGATCTTTAGCAGGAATCTAGCAAATAATTGAAATGCTAATTCTAGCGTAAGTAATTTATCCTCAGAATATAATTAACTTGGAGGTTTGCTTACCTAAAATGGAACCAGACAGACTGGAAGTTGAGTGTACTCATTATATTTAAACCTTAATTATTGAACTTTAGAAAATTACCGATGTTTCTAATGAGTTAGAAGTGAATTCGCATGAACGGCGGAAAAGAACGACGCCAGTTCCGATTTCGACTGGATGCTTACATGAGCGTTAACTGAAACTAGATAAAGATTGCAAAATAATTATATTTGTAGGGATTTAATTTCCAAAGCGACATCAGACGACGGTATAGCACCGATAATACCCATTGTTTAATTAGAACAATATGGAAACAGTGTGGAATTGGCGAAGATCTTGAATAACATTTGAAAGTTTAATTGCAAGGAAATTATGCGAACTTAAACTGGAACAAACAGACTTGCAGTGAAATTTGATCAACTGTTTGTATCTGCAGTTTAAGCATTTACATTTCGGCTTCAAGATTATCGGCACTAAGTAATAACCATTAGATATTTGAGCTTTATAAATTAATTCACTTTCACTTTTTAATGTAGAATTCATCTCTCGGATTTGTTTATTCCTTATCCCCCCCCCCCCCTTACGGGTAGTTTAAACTATTAGAATCCAAGAATAATAAAAGAATTATCTCAGAGTATTATTCATTCTGCAAAAAAAGCAAACTGCTCTTGAGAGCGCATGTGTCGACGTAAAACTATGATTTCGATATTGTTAATTGTTGGCACAGTGGCTCCACCTGCTTTTTTTTCTAGATTTTCATCCGATATTTGATGAAATAAGGATTTATTACATATGTACTTCTGATTTTTGTCTTTCTCATTATATATTCCATGAATGGGATACATAATTTCAGCACAGGAAAAAGGAAATTAAAACAGTACAAAGAACTTAAATCACATAAATGTCGCTATTTATGTGTTCATAGCTTTTTAAAAAAGCTTCCACCTATTGAAAATTGCTCTGCCATTTTTTTAAATAAAATTCCACGCTTTTATATATTTGGTTATCATTCTTATGACCAAGATGTTATTAAAATATTACATACTACATATTGAAAATTGATTTTCTTAAAAATCACTAGCAGTTGTAGTTATTTATATTTTTAGTGGGAGATGAATTTTATCGCAGTTTGAGACTACTCATCTTATTGGAGGCCTGAAGTGGCTTCAAAATTTCTGTTTGGTTTCTATAGTAGTTTATTTGATCATGCAAGAATAAAGAAAAATACACAAAATATATAAAATTAATAAAATAAAAAATCTGTAGCTAACCCACAGTACAAATGATAGATTTACAACCTGTCGTGGGCAAGGGGCGCATAAAAATGAATATTAGGATACTAATTATATGATAGGAACGAGATTCACATCCTTTTAGAGATAACGACTGCATTTCGAATCATGACCGAAACAATGGAGCCTCCGTAGCTCAGTCAATACAGACGAAGCCCTTTTGTCGGAAAGGCCTAGATTCGATTCCCTGAGTGACGCGAGAAATCTTTATCTGGTCTCTTTCGACTAAAGGTGAGTTAGCCGGTCTCATACAGGTTTTTTTTTTTCACCCGGAAACTCGGGTTTTTCGTTTCCCCAGAACAGGCAAACCGGCCCTGTGAACACACACGAATTCAGTCATGAATACGTCCCAGCCATATGCCGTCCCAGCCCGGATAAAATTGCGGGTTTGGAGAAAGCAATGGTGAACTACCCTGTAAAAATCTTACAAGGAATACTTTGTGGATGCCTACAAAGTCACCCTCGGTCGGAAACGACTGAAAGAGAAAATCAGTTCCGAAACAATTAAAGCTATGAGGCCAATGGATTACGTCTGAGTTGCGCGTGTTTTTTTGGCCCGTTGGTCTGTATTGATGGACCAACAATACAGGGAGGAAAACTTAAAGGTTTTTCGTCCTAGACGAGATCTAAACCCAAGTTGTTGTTTTTTTAATGAAGAATAAAGATAAGGATATTAAGAAAATAATCTGATAATATATTCCACTACTACTAATATATTAATGTTTGCAAATTCGAACCCTTTCTTCTTACACTAAATATTTACGGAAGTAAAACGCACGCTCATTAGAAGAACACCTCAAAGTTTTATTTGCAAGGATTTACCGTTGATAAAAAAAAATTGTGCCACGTCTTTTAATTTCCTGAAGAGAGTTTTGAACATAAATTAGATGATTGGAACGACATTAAACTTTCTCGAAAACCGCTTTCGAACAAGTCTCGATTGTAGCGTGCTTTTGCTGATGCGCTATTATATTGACTAAACAACATCAACACATGATCGTTACGTATGCAAATATGTCTGGGTCTGGTTGGTATATAAGCTTTTAGAAGTTTCTTATTAGTATAAATTTTTCGTCTTGAACCTTTTTTTTCTTTATTTTGTAATACATGTCTAAACATGTTATGATCATTTATAATAACTGTGTGTTTAACCCTGTGCAGAATTTTACCTTTATTAAAAGGGGAAAGTATTCATATTTATGTTTATAACACAGAGGACACCGCTTTGTAGTTGTTGCGCTATTTAATAGCATGTTTATAGAGTTCTCCTGATCTCAAACCCTCCCTTCCCGCTTCGAATTTTGTTCTTGAAAACAGTTCAGAAAGAAACTCAAGAACTGCATCAGACATGTTGAAAATATGATGCTATTTTCAATACGATGATATTGAAAATGCACTTTTCTATCGACTGGAGATCGAAGTCGCTATTTTGAAAGAAGTCTTAAAAACTTCTTCACTGACGATGTTATTTTTAACAGCGCAATGCCGAGGAAACTCACGAAAGCTGTAGAAAACGCGTATACTATTAACTATATCTCTGTTACAAGTTTCTCACAAAACAGTTCAGTTGTTATTTACATCAATCTCACTCACTTTCGGCGGTAAACCTGTCGTACATTTAATACCCGCTGAGATAAGTTACATAATCTACGGATGGAACACTTTTCAAGCTAATTCACCTAAATAAGCAGTGTGATAGTCTGTTGAATAAAAAAACGCCTAGCTTTTACCTAAACACGAACATTTTGCAGGTGTTTGTGGTGTTTTCAGTGGCTACATTTTCAATAATTATTTAGGCTTCCTTAACATTTTCTGATGATTAAGAAATAGCTATTTTCTGGAAATAGCTTAATATAAACTAAATATTAATTTAGTTTATATTAAATGAACTACCTTATGCCAACAAAGGTTGGGCCATTAGTAGAGCCTTTGCTACTAATGGCTCGCAAAATGTTAAGCAAGTTTGAGCGCGATGAGTAATTAGAAGGGGTGAATCGTTCGATGCTGTTAGCACACTCTCCCTAGTTTGAGTCTTTGGACTCCCTGGAAGTGTCACATAATACATTCACCTGTTCCCCATCGTAATAATATTTTTCACATCAACAAAATATTTTTGTTGATTCTCGATCTTTTTTTTTTTAATTCGGGAACTACTTATGAATTAAAGTACTCTCGAACCAAAATAATCCTTTGAAAGTAACAAACGCATACGGACTTCGTATGTATCCAAATACGAAGTAGCTGTGAATAGCATTTCAAGCCTTGCTTACATAGACTAGTAATTAGTTTTCTGTAAGATGTAACTGGAGATAGATGAATATTCCAATTTACACTTCTACTAATCCACAATTAACTTCAGTTCTAACTACGTTATAATTTTCAATAGTGCATCGATTTCCCCTAATAAAAAACCACGTAACATCTGTGTTAAATGCGGTGCCGTTTGTATATAGGACGAACTAAATTTGGCACGTAATTCACAGATGCCACTCCATTCATTAGACGCATCGGAAGCTCGATAATTCTCATAGAATACGATTGAAAGGAGCTGGTGTAAATGACAATGGTGGTTAGTTAGGAGGTATTTAAGCTACGTCATAGGAACAAGAGTGTCGCACGCAAAGACACGCGAAACCGATGGTTTAGCCGCAAATCAAGAATACTGATTTGGAGCCATTTTCTCAACAGAATTAGCAAAATATTTTTTGATAATTCTGAACGAGGTTTTACACTATGTTCTGGCAAATAAGATTACTTTTTATGACTTTACTATGCAGCAACTTTTATATAATCGGACATTTTTAGATTACTCGGCTTTTCTCTTTAGTGCTGTCATTTACACGCTGTTACCGAAGACAATGCGGCACAATTTGTATGCAAATGTGAATACTTCTCACTAGGAATTCACAGAAACAGACTCCAATAATGCGCATTGAATAGTAATGGGCATTACGGGCTGTAGTTCAAAACTACTAGGCAAAGTTAAGGCAGATGACTGTACATCCCATTGTTAATTATATTTAAAGGATAAATTGGACTTGGTCCAATTAGGATGGCAATTATTTTCTGCCTCATGTCTACTTTGAATTTCTATTAGAGTTGCGCTCGAAACAAATTACAAATACGGGAATGCCGTTGGCCGGAAACACACTCCTGACGGATTTCTCGTTGATCTCAATGGGTAGAGGCCCGACTCGTAAATAGCCCTTTTGGCATTATGAGCTTTGACGGCTTCGTAAATAAGCCTTTGACGTTATAAGCTGTGACTACTGCTTCGCGTGATTAATCCGACGAACGCTGTATTCGACGATATTACTAGTGACACACTGTTCTTCTCCCATATGGAACATGGGCAATGATAATTGCAAGTTTATTATTCATGATCGGAGTAAGTCAGAGCTCTACCATCTTCCCTTATCTTTTAAATACAAATTGAATAAGTTGTGAAAGGCTGTTAAGAGTTTTGAAGAAGTTGTTTGGAAAATCTGAATCGGCTAATCGAATGTAATGACGTAACCGATGTTTATTTAATAATTAATAGGGTTAGGTAGCAGTGATAAGTAAAGATTACCTGGTACAGTTATTATAGTGTGTACATGATCCATTTTATACTTCATGAAATTTTAAGAAATATATCGCATGATGAATAAAAGTATCGGCTTTGCTTTGGCAACAAGAAAATAAATATTAAAGTTCTCTCTTTGGCATTTTTCTATTGACTCTGACGTTCAAATACAGGGTATTTATACATTCTAATTTGGACACGGAGTTATTTGACACTTTGAGAACAAGTGTCCACGATTTCTTCTACAATATCCATTGTGAATGTTAGTCACTTGAGTAACCTTTGGACTAAGTGCATCGATTAAAAGGTTTTTTTCTACTAATATAATATAAATTATTTTTAATATAATGATAAAAAAAAACTGAAAAATCTGTTAATGTTTCAGTAAACATAACAACCACTGCATAGATTTACTTCGGTCCAACACCACCAATGTCACCTTCAAATTTCAGCATTGATAATGAATAATGAAAAGAGATCTGCTTTCTGTACCGAACCAAAATCTACTGATATCGAATATACGAAAACCTACTGTCGGTCTAGTTGGCCGAGCGATTAGCATATCCGATTTCTAGCCAAAAGGCTGCGGGTTCGAATCCCGCTGTGGGCATGTTTGTGATTGTCTGTTGAAATAGCAGTGGCGATGGTGGGCGGTAGTTGGTGGAGGCAGAAAGTTGTAGAGTAGGTGCCCTCCCTCGATGAGTCTTTGGACTCCTTAGAGTTCGTATTAATAATTACAACAGGCGCACCCTGGTGACCAAGGTTGGATTCATATCTATTCTCTCTGATTTATTATAAACTTTTTAAAAAAAAATTTCCAAAGAAAACTATTGCAAGAAATATTTTAAGGTGTAAAGATAGTTTGCAATAACTCTAATTTCATAATATGATCATCGCATCTTTGGCCATAAGTTCATTACGAGTATTAATACCGGCAACAAATTCATTTTAAATCAGTAATGTTAGCAAATCAAATAGTCAACAGACATTTTTTTTTTTTTTTTTAGTTTTATATTTGCGGATGGTATTGACTGTTGTTTTAAAATTTTTATTGCTTTCTATAGAGTGTATATTCTCTCCAGCACAACGAAAAAGAAGAATAACGAATGCTACTCAACACCAACGCTTTCACCTTATTTTCTTTTTAAGCTGTCCCTTTGTGAGTATTTATGGCATCTGAGGGAAAACCAAATAGAACGTTTTGTTTTTTTTTCCTTTAAGGCGAATCGCATTTTCTTGTGCTACAAGAATTCTTTGTTGACCGATGAACCTCATTTTGCAAACGTCTTTTAGAACTAACTAGCAAACACGGCATTAGATGGCAGTTTTATGGGTAGTCATCGTTTACTAGATTCCCTCCCCCTCCCACTTACCCCCCATTATCTACCGCGCACATATATCAAAAAGGGTGGTGTGTCAGCGCGTTATCTGCGTCCGTTCTGTATCTAGCTCCGTACATAATGTTTCTCACTAAACCTACAAGTCTCGCGACTGTCACGTGAATTTCAGCGACCCAGCGTTTCTTTTCAGCAGTATACGAACGCTTTAAGCTCTATGACACTATCCAATAATCTAATCTCTTATATTTGTATGTGGATTGTGTCACAAAGTCGCTTAAATAATTTCCTTTTATTTTAGTTTTATCTGCTGCAGCTAAAAACGAAGAGGATGCTATATTATTACAAACTTTTTTTCCTTCGCATTTTTTTTACTAGGATGTGGAAAAAAGTAAATTATTTTCTTTAGTTTTATTTATTGTAGCCAAAGTATACAAAACGATACAGAATTGTTATGAAAATTACAATAAATAAGTTGCCCATAATCTAAAATCAGTTCTCCTTTCCGTTGCTATAACAACTAGTGACGTCATACAAGAATGATGTTGCGAAACGTATATTTTGTCACAGATTACTTTCATTGTTGTTAAAATAAAATCCAAATGTAATGATTATTTAAGGAATTGTTAATAATATGATCTTTCTATGTTGACTTCCAAAACACTGATTCTGGTAAGTCTATAAGTGCTGATCTTGCTCATTAAACCAAATTTCTCCATTAGTTTTCTCCTCCCCAAGTTATTTTCGGAAAAGACAAGAGACAGAATGCTACAAATCAGTGCCGAGTGACCTCTTTATTTTCTGAGATAGCACATCGGCCAATGATCACGCTACCTCCTAATGCAGTTCTATTTGTTATCGCTACATGTTCGTTCCTATTAACTTTGTAACTCGGTGTACAGTGTCACTACGTATCGGGGAATGCAGGAAGCTGCTTCAAGAGGAAGCGGGAAGTAATGGATGGCGATCTGCCAACTGTAACCTCACTAACAGCGAACTAATGTAAGCAGGTCTGCCTGAGCAAGAATACTAGACCATATTCGTGATTCTCGGATAATGAGAGTAAACGCGTGTGTTTTTCCTTTGCACAACGTCACAGGCGATTATTTTTCCTTCCACATACATCTTTCTGTCACCACAAACCGACAGCGATGTGGTTTTAGCAACTTATCGATCTTCCACTAGTGACTGTCCTGGTTTGGCATTGATGGATGAACATTCCCAACACCAGAAGCAGATTTCACTGATTGTCGTATAAAGACGGCCGTTGCTAAATGCCAAAGCAAGGCTTGGGATTTAAGTGTTCTTTCGTGTCCTTCTCTCATTAGTAGGTTTTCGTATCGATTTGTTTAGCGTAATTACTAATGGGGAAGCAACCCACTTAGTTTAACCCAAATGACACGCTTGTCTTTAAGCTCAAAACCTTTTAAACATCCGAAAAGGGAAAGATAAAACACACAAAACATCGTTTGCGTCCCCCACATCATTTACAGTAACATTAATGGCGTGTAGGGTGAAATCAACAATTGCATTTAGGTTATTATTAGCCAGCCGCAAATCTAGATTTATCACTAATTCCCACAAGTTAACAAACGCATCTGATGCGCATGTGCAATGAAGTCAATTGAGATCCACGTTGTTGAGATCAATTTATATTATCGCAGTTTCATGAGTGTTTTATGTGGACTATTTTGCTCCAAACACTCGATTACACATGCTGTTTTATTCATATGTGCATTTAATGTTCCTCAGTCTTTGTAATATAAGCGAGAAATTTCCTTATTCGTCTGATACATTTTTAATAAACCGACTTATCAATAAATCAGCTTATAATGGAACGTGAATTATTTGGAAACTATCTTCCATTGCTGTCTCCTGTGTACAAAAGCGATGTATTATGTTTCTGTTAAAATATAAATTCAGATTGATTCATTTAAGATTAAAACGCATAAACAACAGTAGAAAAGGAAAACATGAAATCACTTAGGGAATTGTCTCTGTGAAGCACGTCTTTATATTCAAATTAGATTGAGAAAACTGCCATTTTCCTTCCTGTTAAGCTTAATAGCTTTGCTTGAGATACAAAACTGTTTATGCATGACCTCCGTGACAAGTTCGTAAACATCTTGAATTGGTTATCGATTCATATCCAACTAAAGGCATACAGACAGTCCTTTCGCTTTATTATTGGATACTGATTAATTTACAAAAATTAATCCTAACTTTTGTTAATCGGTAGTCAGCTAGTCGACACCCCACTATCGCTGAGGCTAAGCGAATTCCCCACGGCTTTCTAGATGAGGAGGTCATCCTATCCCTAACTAGGGTTGGGGCTAGGATGACCTACTTGTGTCCATTTAGTGGTTGAGTCTACTGCGTTGGGGTATGGGTAGAAGTGTGATTTTCGTATTGGAGGTGGGGAACCGTACCTGCCCTCACCAAAGATCATCTAAATATGGAATCGACTGAAAAATGGCTTAAAAAAATGACCAATACTCACTGATTATTATTTGTCACCTCCAGTGAGTCCAAAGACTCATCGAGGGAGGGCATCTATCAACTCTGCCTCCATCACTCACAACCCACCAACTGACCGCAACTACACCAACGCCATCTATCGTCATGTATTATAATCAATACATTTATCTTTGTAAGCAAAAAATTAATTTATATAATAAAGATCTTATGGCGTGGATAAATCTTTATTTTTTTATATGGGTTCCGATTTTTTCCAACGGAATTAAAATAAGAATTTAAAGATTCTTAAGCACTAAATGAAAAAAAAATTAGATTAGATTGCATTTCGTGAATGAAATAATTTTTGAAGGCTTTTTATTATAATTATTCCTACAGAATGTGACACTTGAAGCGTTAATGATGTACTTTACTAGGGGAAGAATATGCATCCACCTTAATTTTCTTCAACGATTTCTTTGTGTTAATTACGTTGAGAGCTTGCCAATCTTTCTTTCTTTTTCTTTTTTTTTTTTTTCTTCTGTTTTTTATGTCTGCAATCGTTTCTTGTCGACGTTCGATAAGCGAAGTATGCATCCGCTGGAAACATTCCCATTCTTCGTAAGGGAATGTGGAATTTAATGTATTTCTTATTGTTACCGATTCCTTTTGGTGAATTCCATCATCAAATATCTATCACCTAACTTCTTTTCTTTAAAAAAATCGATAGACGCATTCATTCAAATCTTGTAATTCCGGTTTATTTCATTTTTTCCCTTTTGAGTTTGTCAATTGTGAAATCGTTCTGCATCCAATCTTTTTTTTTCTTTCTTTTTTTTATTTATAACAAATGCTGTCTACAACTTTAATATAACCAGCAAGTTCCCCTTGAACCTCCAAACCCATTTTAAATTTTATTCTTACTAACTTACTAAGACCAAAGCCAACGTAGAGTAATCGTTGAATGCATAATCAAATTGTTTCTTTATTATTTTTTTTTCTTTCAATTTCGATTTTAAAAGATGGCAAAAAAACGAACAATTGACTACCATCCCTTTTGTTATTATTACATTTATCTATCTTTGCTGAACATTGCAGTGCGATGACTAAGTTTGTATGAAACCAAATATTGTCAATGGTTAGGCGGTGAGTTCATTCTTTAGTTACTTTTCCCTTTTCTTTTTACAACCGGTTTTGCATACGCAAAACTAGAATATTGGCTGGTGAAAATACACAATTAAAGCCATAATACAGAGGCTTCATAGCCTTGATAACATCGATGCTACAGTGGGATTCAAACCTCCAACAAGATGGCATCAGAAGCGACCATTCACTTTGCTCGCTCAGCGGTTTTCATGTTCCATCATATTCTCCGTAATTTTCATTTCATTACATGGAAGTACTGTAATATTGACCCCATTATCGAAAAGCACATTAGACTGGAATGATAACACATGAAATTAGTTTCTGGAAGTTGCAGTATACTTCGGTATTTGCCTCTTCGACTGGAACGTATGCATTCAGCCACTCGTTAAGGAAGCAAGGAACCTTTCTAAGGATGCGAGTGAACTAACTACTTCATACGGAGGAGCAGTGGGGAACTCAGGGGCGGCGGCAAGGGGAACTGGTCCACAAAAAAAGAAAAAGGAAGAAAACACTAGAAACTTTTCCAAAAATCTTTTCCTAATTAAAATTCATTTTTCATTTATGTTGTGTCGTGTCTTCTATTTCTATACTACTTATGAATTAGGGGTCACATAAGGTGGGAATACCCTATAGCTCTCGGGTATCACGGCCGCCCGCTGTGAACGCAAGGTTACTTCGTTTGCTTGAGCCAGGCCAGAGGAGATCACGGGTATCATATATTGGCGATCACTGCAGATGCTCAGTCATTCTTATGCAATGCGTAGTGTGTATTCTCAAATCGTCTACTCAACTCGCCTCCCACCTCCCCCTCCCCCCAAGATTAAATCCTGAGTGCGCCACTGCGGAGGAGTTCTATTTTCCCTCCTGCCAAAAGTTTTTTTTTTTTTTTCCCACAAAACAAGTAGACTATCTGCTAAAAAACCAAGTGGAGCAGCACGATTCTACACATAATTGTAATTCTGTTGAGAGCTAGCAACAGACGCAAAAAAATTAACATTCAAGGTGTCATTATTATTATTATTATTATTATTATTACGGGCAACTCCACGGAGTCCTTAGACTCATCGAGGCAGGCCCCAAATCATATTCATCACAACTATTCGACATTCATACAGTATCTATCATACCTCGCCTTAAACTCATTCACTGTCACAGCATCCACCACACACGCTGGCAGCCCATTCCACTCATTCACCACTCTAAAAGTAAAGAACCTAGCTCTAACACCGTTACTAACCACACTTTTGCCCAGTTTCCATGGATGTCCCTAGCCCTCCCACAACCAGCCCTGTTCTCAAAAATATCTTCTGAATTAATTTTATAGAAACCCTTCAGTAATTTGAATGTCTCAATCATATCTCTCCTCCTCCGCCTATCAACCAATTTTTGCAACCCACAAATCCTCAACCTGTTCTCATAAGGTTTATTCCACAGACTTGCTACCATCTTGGTCACTCGCCTTTGGATCCTCTCAACCTCCTCCCCATCAAGAAGAAACCTAGGTGACGAAATCTGGGCACAGTACTCGAGATGGGGTATTATCAAGGCTCGATACAGAGGAACAATCACCTGCTTGTCAACGTATTCTTCAGCAACCAAGTGATTTCACCAACACTTGTTCACCAACACTCCTAAATCTCGTGCCTCATCAATTTCCTGGAGTACAGTTCCACCAATGTAGTAAACTGCTGCTAATCTTTTCACCCCAAAATGCATAACCTTACATTTTGCCACATTAAATTGACATCCATTCTCCTTAGCCCAGACCTCCAATCTATTCAAATCATCTTGCAAAATTTTGACGTCATCTGCATTCACTATTGCACTACCCAACTTTGCATCATCCGCAAACAAATGAACTGTTCCTCTCAGATCCTTTCCTATATCATTAATGAACAAATTAAACAGCAGTGGTCCAAGAACAGATCCTTGTGGCACACCACTAGTCACAGGCCGTCTTGTGGACTCTACTCCTGAATAAACCACTCTCTGATATCTCTCCGTCAACCACCCTCCTATCCATCTCACCAACCCTATATCCATCTCCATATGCTGCAATTTACTGATTAGAATTCCATGTGGTATCCTGTCAAAGGCCTTAACAAGGTCCAGTAGAGTCATTGTAAACCCTTATGCAGTTCAGCCGTCAATGTGTTATAATACGTGAGCAAGTTACTGAGGTATGACCTACCTTTCACAAAACCATGCTGTCTCCGATACAGTATCCCATTTTCTTCTATCCAATCTTGTATTTTCCTCTTGATTATTTTCTCCAAGACCTTGATAATTATTCCTGTTATGCTGATTGGCTGGTAATTTTCAACAGCAGCCTTGGAACCCCCTTTGTGCAGCGGAACTATTTTCCCCCTTTCCACCCCCTTGGGACTGACCCAGACCCGAGGCTCAAATTAAACAAAACGGTCAAGGGTACTGACAATTCTTTAGCCGCTTCACGTACGACACGAGCTGGTATACCATCCAATCCCACAGATGTATTGACATTGAGGTTCTGTAATAGACTATTTACCTCTACTTCATTCATCACAATTCCAGTATAAGCTGTTGGTTCTTCCATTCCTGCAGTCACCACCTGGATGATATACTCTTGCAAAGTGCTCGCTCAGTAATTCCACTATATCGACTGATTCGTTTACCTCCCCACCCTCAGCATTTTTTAAAATCATTCTGCCATGAGCATTTTTCCTTTTACTTGCAACATATTGAAAAAACTGTTTGGGATTCTCTTTAGCCTGCATGGCCAATTTTCTTTGTTACCATCCTGGCCTGAGCTTTATACTGTTCCTGCGCCTGCTGGTCACCTTTTTCCTTAAATTCCCTCCACAATTGTGTATTTTTTTGCAGCTAAAGCTTAATAGTGTTATTCATCCATTTAAATTTAACCCCTACTTGATTTATTATTCGGACTCTTGGTATACAGTCAACCTTTACCTCCTGAAAACACTTCTTAACCACCTCCCATGCACTATCAACATCCAGCCCTTGCAGTTTTACATGCCATGGCACTGAGCAAAGGACACTCTCTTAAGCTTGTCATACTTGCCATCCCGGTAATTCCACATGTACTCTGTCTTAATTGTAAATTCCACTCCTTTATGGTCACTCTCACCAATGGGTGGCAACATGGTCATGTTCGTTACAGCCACATTCTCAGTTGCAATTACTAGGTCAAGCACTCTCTGCCCCCTGGTATTTTCCACTACATGCTGCCGCAGATAGTTGTCCCTTAATAACCGCATAAAATCCAATTCCTTCCTCCCATGTGCCCTCTCCTCCTTCCAGTCAATGTTACCATAATTGAAATCACCCATAATAATTACCCTCCTTCCACTCATTTCTTCTATTTGCTTATGCATACTGTCCCCACCATCCACTCCATCACCCGGTCTATAGCAGCACCCAATTGTATATTTTGTTCTGCTAGATTCTATCTCACACCAAACAGCCTGAAATGTGCTTTTTTCCCCATCCTGCAGTTCAACTTCTATACTCCTTGGCTGAAGCTCATCAGCTATCATCAATAACACTCCTCCCCCCTTTTTATTCACCCTGTCACCCTGAACACGCTATACCTATCGCATTCAATCCCACTAGCTTGATCATCTTCTGTCAGCCATGTTTCACTAATACCGACAACCTGTGGCCTGGAAGTGCCAACCATGGCCAAAAACTCTTCCTTCTTGTTCCTAATACTCCTGGCATTAGTGTACATGAATCGCAGAAGCCCATTTGTCCCATCCCTACTTTGATGCCTTATACTAACTATCCCATTCTGATTTGTTGTCCGTCGTACTCGCCCGGGCATAATATACTCATTCATACACTTAACTGCCCCCCCTAAAGTCTGCATATCTACTCTCCCCCTCTTAATAAATCTAGTTTTCCTGAGTCTGTACATCCACTTCCACATCATTCATCAACACTTTTTCAAGCCTCCGTGCACCAACTCCATTCAAATGTAACCCATCCATCTTATATAAATCCTTTTGCCCATCGAACTCATTCCACACATCCACAAATTCCACACCACTCTCCATGCATGACCCACGCATAAAGTCATTGGCAATTATGGCCCTCCTAAACACTTCGCTGTCATACCGCGGTGAGATACTCACCATCCTAACTCTCTCACTCTTCTCTTTTGCTACCTCAAGTAATTCCCTCGCATCCTCTATCATTTCCATTTTGTCTTCTTTCAAATCATTTGTTCCTGCCACAATCATCATCTCTTTCACCCTCTGTTTTTGCACTCGAATAGATTCGCTGACGTCCTTTATGTTCGCACCCAGCTGGTACGATTTCGTTAAACTCTCAACTATCACACCTCTTAATAGCGAATCAGCACTCGCTCCTTCATTTTATTGATGTTTACGAACATTCTATTATTTTTCGTAATAGACTTTCGTCCATTTATTAGTCGGTACGTTCAACCTTGCGATTTCACTACTCGCATTTATCTCACCATTTTCAAATCAATCAAATCATCCATTCGTTCTGTATTTCTACCTTCATTTACACTTTCAACGACGCTCTCACACCTATCTGGCACTACCTCACAATTCCCTATCACACCGCCATTTTTTCATTCTGACTATCGTTAACGATATCACTCTCGCCACCCGAAACACGCTTGAGATCCTCATTCTCCTTACACAAGGTTATATTTTCATAATGGGGTATAAGCAGAGACCATTAAATCTGTTCAAATATGAAGGACAATGCAATAATGTTCCGTGACTTCATACAATCTTTCCATATGAAGTTTGTTTATGTCGAACTTCGTTTTCTGTAATTAGCCCCGTTTGGAAGTAATAGCATATTGCGTAAACCCAGACGTTTCCGAATAATTGTGTTTGATGTATTTCTTATGCTATTTGTTTGGAATTACAGCGTTTATCTCTAATTAGCTAAAGTAAGATGCATCACTTGAATAAATGTTCTCCTAAATGTCTATCAAGGTAGGTAATCCTTTTTTGAACCTTAAAAAATAAGACAGAAGGATACGATGGAATGGGAAATGAAATCTGAGAGCTCTAAGTAACCCAATTCCTTGGACACATGAGACGTCCACAAGAGTTAACATTCTTGTGTGTTGGGGTTGAATTCTATATTAATAGTATTGTTGATGAGATAACCATTAGATGGAAAAGTAAATTGTGTATGTGTGTGTGTCTGTGTGTTCTGTTCTTCGTTGTACTAGTGCCCGTGGGATGAAGAGACTGAACTTGATTTAGTGAAAATCATTATAACGCCTTATTTTTGACATGGATTACGGTGAAGCAGAGAATGTATGTAATTCTTTGTTTTAGTTTACAGAAAACTGAGAATTAAAAGCTTATATTTGTCTTAGAAAGAATGAGGGGAGTATAAGAAGAAAGTAGGAACACGGTTGTTATTTTCAGTTTTAATCGTAAACTGTGTCTTTTGTTGAGCGGTGTTAATTTTGTTTACATAGTGTTGGAGCTCTGTCAGTGAACTTTTCTACGCGGCAAAGAAAATTGTCTACAAACTTTGCTGCATCGATGTTCAAAATGACTCATGAAATAATTAGGGACTGTGGGAGAAAAGGGACTTACACTGCTATCCCTTGTACTTGTATAATTTATTTTGCCAGACGAAATAATCAGCTGTTTACAAAGTAAGAATTGATTTGAAATATTTGAAGTAAATTGATATGCCTTTCGGCATTGAAGATGTCTAAACTAATTAGAATATTATCAAAAGTACAGTAACGAGGGTATGAAGCGCTTGTGGCAAGTGTCTAACTTGTGCCCCCAACCCAAAAATGACAGAAATCCTGTCAGAGCCAACTGATTTTCCATTCTTCATCCTCTTTATGGCTTCCTTCACTTCCACTCTACTAATGTTCTGCACCATCCCCACATAAGGCTGCCCATCTTCTATGTGAGTCCTTCATTTTCCTCATTCAAAAGCCCTTCAAAGTATATTCTCTATCTATGTTTCTTATATCCACATCCCTCCTTAATGCCCTTCCTCCAGAGTCTTTGATCTGCCTCACATGTACGATGTCCTTTGATGCCTTATTTCTACATTTTGCCAATTGATAAATCTTTCTCTGTCCTTCCTTTGTTTCTAATTGATCACAAAGGTCTTGATATACCATGGCCTTCGCCTGTGCAACAACTCTCTTGGCTTCTCGCTTTTTCTCTCTGTCCTCTTCCACTCTTGACTCATCCCACTTCTGCTTTGCCTTCCTCTTAGCCGTCACTGCTTCTTGTACATCATTATTCCACCACCAACCCTCCTTATGCTCTCTAATCTTTCCTGATGTTTCACCAAGCACCTCAATTGCACAGCTTAGAATTACTTTTGAATCATGTCTCCACCAGTCTTGTACACTTTTATAATCCATCCGAAATCCTCTCAAACACTTTCTCCCTAAAACGGTTCCTCACACTCTCTTCTTTTAAGCGAAACCACTTAATTTTCTTCCTCCCATGGCTTCCAAATGTTCTTATCTTCGACTTTATTTCAAAGTCTGCACACAGCAGCCAGTGTTGCTGCCCCACTTGATCTGTTGAGATTACTTTACAATTTGTTACTACCTTAAGATGTTTTCTTCTAGTCAAAATGTAGTCAATCTGCGAGCTATTGTTGCCACTTCTGAATGTTATCAAATGCTCTTCCCTCTTACAGAAGAAGGAGTTCACAATTGCCAGATCAAACGCTACTTCAAAGTCCAAAATCCTCTCTCCTTCCCGGTTCATCATTTCCACTCCATGGCCACCATGCACCCTTTCACAGTCCCTATTCTGTCTCCCTGTATGTCCGTTCAAGTCTCCTCCGACAATCACCATCTCGTTTTCTTCCAGTTCCCTCATTTCGTCATCTAGCACGTTCCAAAATTCATCTTTCTCTTCTGCTGTACAGCCAACTTGTGGGGCGTATACACATAAGATGACCAGTTCTTCTCCTAGACCCAGTTTTATTCGCATGATCCTGTCGTTCCTCCTACCCACTTTCAGTACTTCATTCTGCCACACCACAATTCCTACACCATTTCTTCCCTCTTTGTTCGCTCCAGAGTAGAACAATTTTCCTAGTTCCTTCGCCTTTTCTCCCTTCCACCTTATCTCCTGCACGCATAAAATGTCCAACTTCCTCTTCCTCATCATGTCTGCCACCTCTCTTCCCCTTCCAGTCATGCTTCCAACATTCAACGTTCCCACTCGCAACATTCTTGCCACTTGCTGGGCTCGGTTCTTTAACCGCAACCGCCCTTGATGCGGTAGCCCTCGTCCACTTCTCGCAGCTGTAGGGCTATGTGGCTGCGCGTCGCTTAAGGGATACTCCCTAGCCCTTGTATCACTTTCTTTTCGACTCATTTAATCATATCTAGAGCTGGCAGTGAAGTTTTATGACCGGGTGCCCTTCCTGACGTCAACCCTCGCCATTTATCCAGGCTTGGGTATATGGCACCTATTGGGGCTAGTTTGCCCCATTCGGTGGCTGCAAGAGGCGAAATGACATAGCAAGATAGGAAAGATTCACTCCTAGACCTCGATTACTCTAAGAGCATTGGGGAAGGAGCAAGAAGAGAAGAAATAAGCAAGGAAGAAGAGGAGGGACCAGTCTACAGATAATATAACAGATGTATATTACATGAAGTAAGGAATGGTCCAGCATCAGATACCTCGGGTTTACCATGCCCGTACTTACTAAAGTGAGCACATGAGGCCCACTTTAGTGAGTACGAAATATCTACTTAATTTATATACATTAGAATATACATTCTATGTATTAGAACGATAATGACTAATAATCTCTTATTAGATCTTGGAATTTCTTACTTTTTTTGAATTGTAGAGTGAATAAATAATTATATTAATTTATTATTGATTATCAGACTATGCATTAATTATATTAATGCATAGTCTGAAGGATTAAAGTGAAAACCAGTTACCATGGTGCAGCACTATTAAGGATGTTGAAATTAGCCTGACAAGAATTAAAACGAATATAGGTACTTCTTTCATCATCATCATTGCCCATGGGCCGATGACTTTTGATGTCTGGTGCTTGTTTCATAATTCTTCGGCATTTCTCTCTGTCCATTGTCACGTGACTTAAATACTTCAAGCTCTTTTCACTCTCACCTTGGCCCTCCTCTTCCATTTATACCATCCATTGTACAAAGTATCAAGGTTTTGATTTTTCTACTGTTCTCCGTTCTGCAGATATGTCCAAACAAGTTTCGTTTTCTTTGATTTCTATCTTGGATTTTCTGCGTTAGATGTTCCTTGCAGTTTACTTTGCGATACAGTTTTTCATTTGCTACTTTTTGGAACCCATCCAATTCGTAGAATCTTTCCACAACATGTCTTTCGAAAGCCAGTATTCGTCTTGCGAGTCCTTGACCATTATCCATGTCTCACAACCATGAAGAGCCCTTGTGAATATGCATGTTTTCAGCAGTCTCA
This sequence comes from Typopeltis vanoorti, assembly GCF_054136105.1. NCBI lineage: Eukaryota > Metazoa > Arthropoda > Arachnida > Uropygi > Thelyphonidae > Typopeltis > Typopeltis vanoorti. The sequence goes on along the minus strand of NC_143573.1, from coordinate 65,827,219 downwards.
GCTTTATGGAAATGCTCACTGATTTACTTTTCCACATCTTGTCCATCTCCTGTAAGGTTACTTTAGCGTTTGCTATTCGAGATCTCTTTTTTAGTCTAAATCATGCGTCATGTTGCTGCCTAGGTATCTCAAGTTCCTAACCTCTTCCATCTCTTGTTCTTTGGCCTTTAATTGCTTTTTCATCCTATTCTCTCCGAATATCATTGTTTTTGTTTTATCTATGTTGTTTATCAGCCCATATGTCTTTTATTCTTCACTTAGCTTCAGCATTGTTCTTCCTATTTTCTCTTCATCCTCATCAATAATGACTATGGCATCTTCGAATCGCAACTTGTTTGTCTTCAGTAAGTTTTAAAATTATAAACTTACCATTTTCATTACTTCATACAATAAGTTACGCTTTGTACAATTTAATTTCGAAACATTATAGACAGAGACAGCACAAATTCTGTGGAACCTAAAGCAAAACAAATAAAATAATACTGCAACACCTTTTTCCAATTTCATGATATTTTTTACAATATTTATCATTGCGCTTGGGTGCATTACCAAACCGTTCATTGGTCCTCTTCGTAAATGTTCTAACAGTGGCAGCAGGTGAAAAAATTTTACGTGGGATTGCTGCATATACAAAAAAAAATTTTTTTTTTCCTAATCAGTAACCAATTTATTAATAAATAAATTTACATATTAAAATATGCTTAATTTAAAATATTTCACTCTCACCACGAACAAACACCAATAATAAAAGTTTCGTATCTCACAGAAACAACGCGCCCAAACGAGCAGTGTCTGAATCACTTGTAACGTGCAATGAGAAGAAACGCAAACGAATATCGGCGAGTCTAGCTGCAATTGGCCTAACGTGATAATTCTGACACTGCGTTAGATCGCAGTGCATTTGTATCGTAATCTAAAGCGTTAATCGAACTATTCCAGTTATTAACTATTCAATCACTGTCGAAACATAAGCTGTAACCTTTAACATGTTGTACTGCGTTTATATAATGTTGTAAACATTGTTATTATTTATAAACACAAACAAAATTTAATTTTTTCATTTTTTCCTTGGGGGTTCCGCAGTGCTTATGTACGAGCCACCACTGCGTTCTAATACATATTTTTGAATTATTCTGAGAAAGTTCAGAACGCTTGACAGCTTATAGAGTGTAAGCCGATTACAATTTTATATTTAAATTACAAATTCGAACCTCTCGTATCTTGTTGTTGTTTGAAGGTTTCGAGTTTAAGTTGTAAGACAGGTAAAGTCACATGCTACAGTCTGAGTGTCTGGTTTCATTAATCATCTCAAGGATATTACATCTACCGTCAGAGATCGATTATTAAGATAAGACACTGTCATCAACTATGCCACCTTTTGCGGTAGGAGGTAATCCAAACCTAACGAAATTCCTTGTAAGGGCACCGGACCTCGTCAAGTGTGAGATTAGAGCAGCAGATAATTTATATTTTCGTTCACTCTCTAGTACAAATAGCCTAGTATTGATGTTCTAGAAGAATACTCCAAACATTCTTTTATGTTTGCGACATCGTCTTTTTCAAGCAAAGACGTCTTAATACTTTTCTTTAATTAAGAACATTTCCTTGAAAAATAATTAAGGGTTTTGTTAGCAATGTGTCCTCGTTTGCCGACTTCAGTGATTTCTACGTACGGTAGATATTAAGGGAGGACATCTGTGACTCCCCCCCCCCCCAAAAAAAAAAGATTTACTTCTGTAGCAGCCTTCATTTCGTCGATGAAATATTTTTTAAATTGCATCTTACAACTGGAAGAAGAAATTACGCTTGTTAAAAAGAAGGGCACGTTAGATCCACATTGGAACTAAATGCTAATTAAATATCCATTTTTTATCAATACTGTCGTACGCTAGCAAAATTAATGACATTCCAAACAAAAATCTGACGACCCCCCCCCTTCGATCGATGCAAAGATTGAAAGCATTGGAGATTAAATGATACTAAATAGTTTTTCTTGCTAGAGGACAGAGTTTTTTTTAATCTTTATCTACTTTATCTATCTCAGTCGGTGTATACTGAAGCCTTCTATTGGTTGTTGTGTTTTCTTAAACAAAAGACAATTTTATTTTTCAAAAGACAACCGTCTGTTTTTTGTAACGATCTGAAAACAAAGAATGCTATAAGAAGTGCTTATTTACATATAACGTACAGATAGAAACAAGTAGAGATAAGACGAATGTAATTAGGAAAGTTATCTTTTAAGGGGGGGGGATTCCATTATCTTACTGAGGCAGGTTAATGAGAGGAGAAACTTTTGTAACGGAAACAACAAAATAATTTGGCCATCCACTGCTGAACTTAGCAGCCGATATGACAGGTTATGTATGCAGGTGGTGGCTACTTCTGAAGGTTTTAAAAATCTTCGACGGTAAAAAAAAAATGACTCAAGGAAGGCTGGTAGAAGCCTTTTAATTACTTTATCGTGTGGGACGAATTTGATCTTTTTTTTTTTATTTTTGCAACGAAGAAAAGTTGTTTTTTTTGTTCAAGAATTTCAATGTAACGTTAAAAGATTATCAGATGCGCACATTTTTAATCAATGATTTTTTTTTCCAGCCTGTTTCTAACGGAAATAAATTACCAGAGCTTGTTGCACATCATTTCTATGGGTCGTTTGTTTGGAGCGTGTTTTATAAAACAATAAGAATATATATAATAATAATATTTTTGTGGAACAAGTTGAGTTTATTTATTGATCCATTTAGTAAACTGTTTACCTGAAATATATATTAAAAAAAATACAGTTTAAAAGTATGAAAATGACGTCAATGCTGTTGCTATTCCACTTTGTATACGCAAGCAGACTATCGTCGCCATGGAAACCTAATGACTCATCCATCTCAGTCAAATAAAAGCATTTGTTATACAAAGAAACGAAAGTATATTAACATAAAACATTTAGCGTAGTTGTTCGAACCTTTTAGAAACTTTAATTATAACAGTTGTTAAATCGACTGACATGCGCAGTATGGATTAGCCATGATCATACGGGACATTCATATTTGGAAGCGAGTGGCAATTGCTATTTTAGTTGTGCTTGGATGTTTAATGTGGTATTTTTTTTTCTTTTATCTGATGTATTTTCGTATTTATATCGTTTTACGAACTGCCTTCCATCAGAGACTCATTTCTGGTGTTTAAGTAGCGTGTGCACACTAGCGTTACTGTACCATACAGTTGTGAGAGAATCACCGAGGCTAACACGTGGTCTATAATTGTGAAGATAAGAATGGTAAAGAAAGTTACTTTCGCTGTTAAAACAGCAGGAGCGTGTAGTTGGAACTTAAGTCAAACTGCGAACAACGCGCATTCATTTTTGTCGCGCTTTGAAATCTCAAAAAAAAAAAAAAAAAAAAAAAAAAAAAAAAAAAACGCATTCTGAGATAGAGTCTATTGTTTGTTTTCAAAGACATTCCTACCGACCGAGCAGAGTTCAGTTTGGCTACGCTGGATCTGAAAGGAAAGACATGTTTTTATTAGCAAGACAGAATGGCAGTAAATAAAATAAAAAAAATAAAAAATAGAAAAAAAAACTCTCGAACCAGAGGAGTTTTTGAGAGTTCCTCATTCTGCACACCGTTTTCCAGGAACATTATATTATCGGTGTTCAAGAAACGCGCGAGCGTAAAAATGGAGATATCAGACGCGTCTTCCATGAAATAAATGACAAAGGATTTTATTTGTAATCGAAATGCGTCCGTCATGCATCCTATAAACATCGTATAAACACAGTTTCGTTTAGACTGGTTGCCGTTTTGTATGACAGCAATCTAATCAAGAATTCGGGTTTCTGTTTGATTTTAAAGACAAGGTTTTTTGAATTTCAAGTACTGTAGCCATAATTCGAAGAATTACGTTTCTTCGTAATTCGCAAACGTAATTCGAAGAATTACGTTTGCTATTCACGAGTGAACAACTCGTGAATAGCAAATACTTGAATAATCATTGAGCTCATGTTGGGAGAGCTCAAAAATCTTGTTCTTTCCCGGAATCTACACAGACGTGTAACTTTGAGCAGCTTTTGATTCACTTTTCTTACAAGAATAAAAGATGAGTACGAAATCACAGGAGTTAAAATCGATTTCTTTCTCTGTCTACGCTTCAGGTCAATACGATGCAACAATAAATTTATTGTACAATAAGTAATTTATCTTCTCCAACAACAAGTCGCTTGACAGGAAGATTGATCAAACATTACATCTAAGACAGGTTCTTTTTTCTCAGAGAGAATTCTTTGGCGTGTAAAATCACTTATTTTTTTTTTACTTACTACAAATTTTTCTCATTCTCTCTCTCTCAATGATTCCTATGCGCACACATTCATTAAGATGACGTCCATTTCTGAAGCTAGTCACGTGATACGAAATGGATGTTTCATGACAGCTCGGTGGATAGCTCTTTATTGGCATCTTTATATTTTCATGCAGCATTGGTCACTCTCCTTCACTAAGCAGTCAGACCAGCCGCAGGACAATTAACAGAGAGTACACCGACGCTTCATAGCCTCAGTTACATCACCAGTAATTATAAACAACAGAGAATATTTAGCTACAAATATAGCTTCTCATAAAGATAATCGCTGAAGCAAGTTAAAAATAACATCAGTCTGCGAAATAGTTCATTATTTATTATAAAATGATTTCATACTCCTGATAGTTAAAAAAAAATATCAGCTGTTTATATAGTTACAACATAATAAATCATAATTTAAATTATTTATTTTGAACAAAAATATTAAACAGTTCTTCACAAACAGACAATTCAAATGTGTTATTTTCTATTCAATTAAAATATTAAACGAACCTCAACAATTACAACAATGAAAACAATCACGTGACCATTTTCGTCATAGTGTTTTTCTTTTTATTCTTTTTGCTTGCTACTTTAAATAGAGCACACAAAAGAAAAGGGGATAATGCATTTGATGCATTTTCTTTCAGCCATTTTAGCTGTAAATATCAATTTAGAATTTAAGAATTTTCAGTAAAAGAAGAGTTAGATTCTTTAACCACCAGAAGAAATATATTCAATTTAATTTTAAGTATTAATTTTAAAAATTCTTTAACACTAAAGAATTTTTGTTTCAGCTTTAAATATCTAAGAAATTTGTTTAAAATATCAAAATATCACGGTTTCTTTAGTGTTTTATTTTTTTTCTCATTTTGGAGTGCGATGAATTCTTTGTTTGCAAGCACATAATCCCGCGGTCTCAGCTGGCTTGTCTTGCTACTTAATTAAACGATACGTAATTAAAAAAAATGGTTTTCATTCATTTTCTTAAAAAAGGCGATTAAGCAGGAGTTTTTTTTTTGTTTTGTGTAATAATTATTATCCTGAACAAAGTGATTCACACAATGTATGATTAAAGATATCACCGCCCTCTACGAACCATAAAAAGACGGAAGTATTTTCGCAAATAAAATAGAAAGAACGTTGAAACAGATAAGGTTTTTATTTAAGTTTGGATTTGGAAAATACCTTTTGAGCAGATTTTGTGAGTCTCTTTTTTTACGGGGAGGTATGGCACCACCTCAATCCACCCTATTTTTATCCGGGCTCGACCTACATAGCTGACAATTCAGCCCCGATGTCTGAAGGATTTGTCTTAAGTATTCCTGACTTTATCCGTGTTGTGTTCACGGGGCCGGTTTGCCTATGCGGGATGAAAACCCCCCAGGATAAACAGGGGAAAAAAACCTGTCCACGCTCAAGACCGGCTAACTTGGCTATGACTGAAGAAGATCCTTCAGCTCCTCATGTCGTTGACAGGAATCGAACCTAGGACACTCCTTCCCCAGGCATAGGGTTGCGAAGCACACAGCCACTCGACTAACTACGCGGACTTCATTTTAGTTAATTCAAAGCGCCATTTTTGATCTCGATTTAAGAAACTAGGTTGTATTTATTTACTTGAATTACTTCTACATGAAAGGGACTTCTTTCAAGCTATTAAAATCAATTAAAATGTATTGCGAAAGACAGAAGGCAAAAAGTAACAGAAATAAAAAGAAATGTGATGAAATCTGACCGGATAATTTATTATCTAGAATGAAGAAAATCCCGATGGTAATGACATTACTGACGAGATTTATCAAATGATCCTACTGGGAGTAAAGATATCAAAAAAAATTCCTCAACTTAACTTTTGCGGATGGGATTATATCTTCATCGTTGTTGCTGATGGCGTTTTGATGATTTATTAATTTGCCATTCCAAGGAGCATTTTTTTTATTAGCAGCATTCAAAAATGCCTTGAAGTTTACGCACGTGAGCGCACATACACACTACACACAAAGTGTGAGAGAGAAAAAAGTGTCTTGCTTATTTACATTTTTTTAAAAATGTTTCCAAAATATTCCCTTCAAACTATGTATGTAAATAAGCTCAGGGAAAATTATTCACAATATTTTAAGATTTTTTAAAATGTATAAATGTTTTGATACTATTCATCTTATGATCATCAAAAGGCTTTAGTTTTTCTGCATGGTAAAGGATACAAGATGATCAGAAATAATTTCCTCCTTGATCACCAGATGACGCTAATGAAGTTAGTAAAGAATTTTCACGGGAATAGCGTGTTTTTTAATAATTGATTTTTTTAAATTATTTTAAAAATTAAAAAACTATTAATTTGAAATATTAAAATATGTAATTATTAATCAGAGTAAAAATTATTAACTAAAGCAAGCTATTTGACTTAAAATAATTTTTAACATAATCTCAGCATTTAGGAAAACCAGCGTATCGCTGATTGGTCACCAATCAGCCATTTGCTGCTTTTTTGTTTTTGGAAACTGCGTTCCAATCATTCTTTGGGTGAATACACTTAGTTAAATTCCTTATAAATAAGAACAAAGTTTTAATTAATTAATTAAATAAATTTAAAAAATTAATTTTCTTTCAAATAATATTGTAAACACAAAAATATTGTAAACACATGTTATATTTACGATTGCAACACATGTATGAATTAGAAGATTAGGAATTTAAAATTTTTATTTTAAAATAAACAGAAAACATGCTCCCACTAACCAGTGGAAATACTTGAGTACGTCAGTGCCGAATTAAGAGAAATTTATCATTTTTTTAAATGTTTTAATGTTTTTTTAATGTTATTATTTTGCAAATAATTCCAGATCCACAAGGATCTAGAATCATTTGCAAAAATTGCCACCTCTCATTCCCAGGAGAAAATATTTTAACAAGTCTTCCGGTTTGCTTGAAGGAAACTGTTTTCGATGTGTACAAATCTTTTATTTACAAGTATGTTGGTAAATAAATGCCACCGAATTGAAGTTCAAATAAAACTCGAATTGCTTCGTAAATATAATGATTGGAATTCACTAAGAGGAAATTCCCAAATTAATTTAAGTAGGCATTATTCCTAGAAACTGTTAGCAAATGGCTCTACCAAACAACTTCCGTCGAGGACACGCACACACACATCGAAGCATCTCATTAATTAGTCATCAATTAATCAATTTCAAGTAATGTCTAATTGAGATAATACTTAATTAGTTTCCCTTAAGAAAAACGATGCTTTTGTTGTAGTACAACATAAGAATCAGCTGTTGTCGACGCTTGTTCAATAATTTATTGGAAAAAAATCCTCTGGCGATGCTAAATCATTTTATATTTCATTGAAGTAATAGATAAACAAAATAAAACTGATTTAAATAAAATGCTATAATAAGAATCCGCTCAGCGCGAGACAGTTACATTTTCATTGTTCAGTGACTGAACGTTTCCATAGCAACCAATCGTATTCCATCGAATTCTGTTTAGATTGTTTCAATGGGAACTTTTATTAGCACTTTAAAACGGGAATTCTTTTAATCCTTTTTTTTTTTTTTACCTTCGAAACTCTGTCGGACAACTTAAAGGCCGTGTGGAAACTTAGTAAACCGGGCAAGAATTCGTTAAATCCCCAAGAGATGAATTCTTGCCCTGTTAGTCTTGTGTAATATCACGTGGTCTAGTTGCCGTCAGAATAAGGACAGCCCGTAAGAGTTGTTTTCTACCCACCCCACACCTTTCGATGTCTGTGAACGCAGAATGTCAACAATCACTTAAAAAGACACCAAAGTTTCAGAACTTAGATTGGAAGTAAATTGATCTTTAAAGCGAATAGAAAGCTCTTCGATAAATCATTCTAAGATTAGATTTCTTTTAGAAAACATAAAGAAAATGAAATATTAATTATTTATTGATTGATTACTGAAACGTTTTCTTATATCATTAAAATTTTTTCTTTATGGCTTTAATACACCTTTTAAAAAAACCAATAAGAAAATATAAATAAAAAAAAATGAGTTTATCAGATAGATGAAGATGTAAATAGTTCAATAATTGCATTTTTCAGTGTTTTGTTTGTTTTTAACGAAGATCGATTTATGTTAAACTCCAGCTCCCATTCGATGTAATTTTCGTTTACAAACTACTGTAATAAAGATAAAAGTAGGTCATAGATTGAGAAGAATAGCACAACGTAATACATGAAGTATGATTTACATTATTAAATTATATTCAACCAGTTTTATCAGGATAAACTCTAAGATTATTTACCGAGCCATCTTGAATGTAGACTATGATTCTTTTGGCGTGCATAAACCTCTCAAAGATGCTGTTTGAGTACAAAGGCTGCGGTGAGAACACTTTTCGCATCTATCTTTTTTGTAATCATTGTTAGCTCTCTGGTACGACAAAGCCTCAGCCACAGTAAACCTCGTAGATTAAAATATTTGGCTGTAACCACCCAATCTTAAAAAGGTACTTGTATTGGAAATGGGACCATAAATTTTTATAAACTGCCCTGTTTTTGCTTAGCAGGTGATATGTTTGAAAGGAAAGGAAGACAAAGTACTGCGTTTATTACTTTCTTAGAGCGTGGCCATAAAGTCTTTACTGACTTTCCACAAATCCATTTTGAAGATAATGGTTGGGTGCAGGTAAGACTTGCGATGGGAAGGCATATAAAATCGCGGTTTCTTTTTGGTCCCGAAGGCTTTTTCGCCAGAGAAGTTTTATTCGGTTTTTCATACATCACCGACAGTGTCGGACTAAGTTTGCATTTTATGACGTAATAAACACTCAACTGAACATTTCCTTTCTAGCCACTAATTAAGACGTTTATTATCTATAGCGTTTTTCTTAGTTCATGTAATTTGCTTGTCTCTGACTGGTCGATAATCGTAAAATGTCAAAGGTCAAATAGAACGTTTGATTTGTGTGACCTTATGATGGTCAAATGGTAGGGATTTCAGCTCTCTGATTTGACGGCTTTACGTATTTCAGCCGATGCAAGTAAGGTTGTTCGGACAATACAATTATGTCTTGGGGTGTGTTCAGAGGCAGGTTTACCTGTTTTTGCAGAGTAATAAACACGAGGTTTTGTTAGGGAAAAAACCTTTCTATCTTCATATATGAGCTTACTTTAATTGGGAAGTCTTTATAACGAATCCTAGCATTCTAGATGGGGTTTCGAAGCCAAAGCTTTCTAACCGACGGCAAATTTAGCGTCTTCCTCGCGACTGTCGTTTACACCCAAATCTGAACTATGGAATTGTGGGGGACTGAAGATAGCAATCAGGAGACATCCAGCTCAAGCGATCTCGACGAAACCCTTTCGTTTGAATCCCTTCTAAATGTGAATCTTTTATCAGGACATTTTATTTGAGAGTGAGTTAGCCGGTCTCATACGGAGGCAGCAGGATTTTCCTTCTAAAAATTCGAGTTTTTCGTTCGCTCAAAACAGGCAAATTGGTTAGGTTTGTCTTTTTTGAGGGACGTAAAACCCTTCTGTAAATACACTACGTTGAGAAAAGTATTTGGACACCTAGTTGTGGTCTAATTGGGACCACCTTAAGCTTAAATGACAGCAACTACCCTTCGGGGGGGGGGGAATGCTTTCAAGTAATTTCTGACACGTTACAACAGGAGTATTCTTCGATTTCCAGCGCAAAGTCCCCCATTGTTGATGCTGATGACGGCTGCTTGGTCAGGAGCAAATTCGTCCCAAAGATGTTCGATGGGGTTGAGGTCTGATGGAGCCAGTCCAACACTTCAACGTTGTTTTGTGGAAACCAGTCATGGACACGCAGTGCAATATGGCACGGAGAATTATCGTGCTGAAACATGCAATGGTCATTGCCGAAATACTTCCATAGCGTCGGAAGCATGAAGTCGTCCAGGTAGTCATCAGACGTCATGGTTTTGGGCACGTCCGCCAACGAACCAAGTCCCATCCCTTTCCCATTACGAGCTTCCATCGAACTTGACGGTTGGAATGATGTGATCCCGCTGGAACCGCTCTCCTGGATAATCTCTAGATCCAAACAGGACCATCAGAGTGAAACATTTGAAAACGTGATCCATCGGTCCACAGAACCCTTTTCCGATCATCTACGTTCCAGAGACACCAGTCCAAACGTCGTTTTGGACTGGTGTCTATGGGGGGATGTGTGGCTTGTTCGCAGAAGCAGCTCTACCGGGGTAATCTAAGGCATGCAACTCTCTGCGGACAGCCCTAGTGCTGACAGATATCCCTTAAATTTTCCAGGTTAACTGCGAGGTCCGCCGCTAGTGACGTGCGGGATACTCGAACATTCCGAGATAGAGCTCGTCGATATTGGTTAGTGAATGTCAGTGGCCTCCCAGCGCGTTTTTCTGCTGTGGTAGCACCATCTCTATGAATGACATAAGCAATGGTGGCTTTCAATATACTGAGAGGTGAGCAATGTCACGGCCAAAAAATTGCTGATGTGACACCCAACTACCATTCCACGTTGGAAGTCTGTCAGTTCAGCCGAGGGTGGCATCTTGACATCGAGTACAGTGCAAAACATGCAACGCATCCGTTTTACTACCAGACTTATGCAGACACTCCCTGAATATTTACATGTGGTAGGATCCGAAATTTGCATGGCACGTAAGGTGTCCAAATATTTTGTCAGCACAGTATATATAAGAATATTTACACTTTGACTAACTTTATCCTAAACTTATGGTTACTAAAGTTAATCTAGACAGGTCTTGGGCCCTAAGTTCTGTATGTATCGTGAATTTTATATTATCGTTCCAGCCTAACTGTCAATTAAACAATTGTAATAAATAAATGTAAAGTCTTTTAACTTTCTTTAGTATTGTTAAGCTGGATTGCGTACCAATGGTAATCTAGTTGACTGCATCATTTAATTACATTTAAACCAAGTGAATCAGACAAGCTATTTCGTATAAGTAGTTTGACTACTAAGGTATTTAACTTAATACCTAATTACGTTTTTTGAAAAGTTTAATTAAAAAGTTAATCTCCTTCTTAGAAAAACTATGCTATTTTAACTAGTTTCCCGAAATGTCTTTTTATTCTTAATAATATTTTTACGTACGATGCAGCTCTTCTCAATTGTACGCTAAGAAAGTCTTTGTTACAAGAGATGATTACTTTAAATGCATGCAATGTCTTTGAGTTGAATTTTACCGCGAGTTTAAATCAAAACCAATATTTATCCAAGTGTAAGACGCGAGAGAAAATAATACACGGCGTGTCATCCACGAGGAAGCTGGTTAAGGCATCGTTCGCATCAACTATGGACGCATTCGCCGCCAACCGTCAGTTTTCATCTGCATAAACATCCCGGTTAACCGGTTTCTTTGTTTACCGAAAGGGGTCTAACTTAATCTCAAGACTGTTGTCTTTTCTCGTGCCACGTTTAGCAAATTGTCCACTTCTACGTGTTGTTTCGTTTAGTTGAAATTTCGCTAATTTATGATTATTTCATCAGCCTTTCGAATTTTAAATAAACAAAAGGTAGAAAGTCGCCTAGGAGGAAAAGGGAACCCTTCCTGTACTCGACTAGCTTCCACCTACTCAGTGGTAATTGATGTGCTTTGTATTCCTCGACAAAAGTCTTAGAAGCTTTTATTACTGCTAAATAAAAGACTGGCTTTAATTAGTCAGTTTGTTGTGTTGCGTTCATGTTTTCTGTTTACGTTCTAAACAGAGCGTATATAATTAGATTAAGGAATAAAGACCGTCTTTGTAAATTCTTCTTTTCGAAGAAACAATATTTGCTTGTATAATCTCTGAAATAAACGGTGTAAATAAAAGCTAACTCCTGAAACGACATCTACCGTTAATTTCTAAAACCATTATTCTCTAAGCAATTTTACATTGATAGCAGTTTCTAACTGGTACGCCACTGCCCTCTATAGGTGGTTTTGATAGTTGTAGTAGGCATTTTTTCCTTTCTTCAACTTTGTTAAAAATATACATTTCTATATAAGCAGTGTTTTTGTTGTTTAGCAAGGAAATATTGATTTCCAGTAATGCTCTGCCTGCCCCGAGCCCGGATAAAATTTGGAAAGATTAAAATGGTGTCGTACTTGTAAAAAAAAAAAGGTCCTCACTGACGTTGTATCATCATACGCTAATTTCCAAACACATCTTTGATATCAGATTAGTTTATTTTAACAAGTTAAACAATCATCAGCCATTCCAAGCGACCCATTCGCTAACAGGACCGTGACATCACAATTCCCTGTTAAATTCAATAAGTCTTAAATGATCCCTCCAAGGTGGGTGACGTCACCCAATTGGAACAATGTCTTCTGCAACTACAAAAATTTCCGATATGAGAAATTTATTGTTTCCTGCTTTTATTGTTTGGTAGCGATGCACTGCGTAACAATACTGTATGAAATCTGTTTCGTAACAATGTACAAACCAATTCTCTCATAACAATATTCTATCATAAAGACTGATTCACAACAATGTGGAAACTAATTTTTGAGGTTTTTAATTCTCTTCTCTTCTTCTTCTTCAACCTTTTGGTTCTGTTCACTGCTGGACGAAGGTTACCCCGTTATTTTCCACATCACTCGGTTTTCTGCCTCTCCCATCCATCTCCCTCCTGCAATTTGCTCAAGTTCATCCCTCCACCTTCTTCTCGGTCTTCCTCTTTGTCTTGCTCCGTCCATTGGTCTCCACTCTGTTGTTTTTCTAGTCCATCTCCCGTCACTGCATCTGGCAATATGGCTAGCCCATCTCCACTTAGTCTGCTTAATGTATTTTAAAATATCCATGACACTTGTTTGAGATCTTATCCAGGCATTTGTCTTCCTATCTCTTAATGTTATTTTTAGCATACTTCTTTCCATGCGATGTTGTGTTCTCAGCTTTTTGTTTAGGGCTTCTGTTAAAGTCCATGTTTCTCCTCCATATGTTAGGACAGGAAGTATGCACTGGTCGAAAGCTGTCCTTTTTAGTCTCATAGGATTTTAATTACTGGTATATAAATGAAATAAATTGTTCATTTTGCCATTTTTTTGTAGTTGCAGGCAGACGACATTGTTCTGTTATTCGAGCGAGTGACGTCTAGTGATGAATTTAGATTTTTATTGAAATTAACAGGTAATTGTGACGTCACAATCCTTGAGTTGCTCGTCATGGCTTTTAAAAGCAACACATTTTGATCTAAGAGATGCTTCTACTGAGTACGGAACTAAGTAAAAGAATTTGCCCTTTAGTTATCTGTTTCCGTATAATACTGCGCGGACTTTGTTGTTCGAATGTCATGTGACCAAAGGTATTAAATCCATTTTCCACTCGGTCGTTACGTTAGGGAATTCAAGTGCATCTCACTCAGATGAAGATACATTAGTGGTCTGTTACAGACTGTTGGATTATGTGGCACTGTTTGGTGACCAGTAAGCCGCGCTACGAATATTCCATCAACGTAACGGAACGCTAGTGGTGCATCGAACCATATATTTCATTCCACCAAATACCGTAATTAGTGGTTGCTGGTGTTAAGCAAGGATAAATGCGTACTACCATCATCGAAGCTATTTCAAGGCTTGCTGCTTTCATCGTTTGGTAGCAGTACATTGCGTAACAATACTTCATGAAGGCTTTATTTCGTAACAATATAGAAACTAATTCTCGCAACAATACTGTATCATGAAGACTATTTCACAACAATGAACTAATCCCCTCACAACAATATTATACCATGAAGCTCACAACAATATTATATTATGAAGATTATTTCGCAACAATGAGGAAACTAATTTCCTCATAATGCTATGCTGATTCTTGTCTATTAAATACCGTATTCACAAGCAACAATGCCAAATTTTATTATTTAAATTATTCCCCTATCTCGGATGTGGAAAACGTATTCTACATTTATTTCCTTGCATAGAACGAGTTTATTTCAGTAAATTCACCTTACGATATTTCTACGTTATATCTGAGGTGTCACAGTTTGAAACCGAGATTTTTCTTAGCGGACATTTTGTGTCAGTATATCAGCAGTGATTCTGAATTTAAAGCTTTGCACTTGTCAAAACAGTGACAAGACACGCATCCCAAGACGCACGTACGTGACAGGTAACGAGCACTTGATGTTTTCTTACACGTCTTTTTTCCGTGGGAGAAATGGCACATGACAACATTTATTCTTGGGCATCTTTTTAGGAATTCTGTTTACTAACTATAAAACGATGATATTTTCAAATCGAAAAAGCAATAAAAATTTCGTAACTTGTCTTGCCGTTATGTAAACTTTTTATTCGATTTGTGACGCCTTAATAAGTCAAAGCAATGGAGAAAAACGATGGAACGAAACTTTAGCCGTGGAACAAACAAACAGAACTTTTAGAACGGTATTCTGTTGTGTACACTCGGATAATAGAGTCGTTCTGTTTATTTTAATACACTCCGTGAGACTTTTGCACATTCATTTCTAAACAACTCATCCGTTAGGATTATTTCCCTTTCACAATAATGTTTGAGCAGCTTGACTCGCACGCAATTGATTTTTTAAAGAAAAATATATGCATGTAGCATTTAAAATACAAAGAAATTGTAGAAATTCTTCGTGTATGAAAAATATCCTTATCTGGAATTCGATCCCACAGCCGTCGCTTCAGTTTGTGCATAACTGGTAAGATATTTCTTCCAGTTTTCCATAGATATTCTCAGACGAAGGTAACACTTCATTGAACACTTTCTAGGTTTAAAAATATTATCATATTTCTATATGATAATCAGTGGCGACTCGTGGCTTGAAATCGTGGGGGTGTTGCAACTTTCGAAATATATATACACACTGTAAGTACAGTGTATACATGTTTGGATAAAATATTAAAATTGCGGTAAAAATTAAAAATAAAAAATAAACGTGAAAAAATATTTTTATTATCGATAAAATTATACAGTTTGGTATAATTTAAAATTACTTAAAAATAAAATCCATTATCATAACCCCAATAATGTTCGAAAATAAAAACTATAGCAAATGTTATGTCTTTAATTGTGATGTCCAAATATTTAAAGAGACGGAGTAAACACGATAAGCACTACGAACACTCTACTACTGGCGCAAACCGCATATAAACAACAGTGGAACTGCGCAACGGACAGTGCCGCATTACGCTAATAGCTCGCATCTCACTATAGTGCATATGCTTGCGCGCGTAGCTATAGGACACTGTGGTAAACACATTGCCGCTAGCGTCCTTCGCCCTCTTAAGTGCTACAAGATGGATTTTTATTATTTTTTATATAAAATAAAAGAATTGTATAGGATTGTTGATGATAAAATTAAATATTACCAGCAAATATAAATAAATTAATAAATATATTTATATATCGAGAAAAAATGGGGATACTGCAGTTCCGCAGTGCCTATGCACGAGCCTCCTCTGATGATAATATTTTATATGATAAAATTTCCTCATCCCAGTTTCAATGCTGCGATTTGAGATAATAATGGCAGCCATAGTTCCGTTAGTCAATAAATGAACAAATTTATAATTCGCTTAACCTTGTCAATATTTGAAAGAGCTTGCAACATAGTTTATTCATTAGCAGGTGCGTTAGTTTATGAAAGTACCTTCTCTTATCTTCTTGATATATTTCTGCAGATAAATTATGTTTACGAAAATGATAATTTATACGTTATTCGTAAATGATATAAATGAAGGCGAATTTGGCGGAACAGCGTTTTAGTGTACACGTGCCGTTCGCTGTTGTGAGCAATTAACTCTTAATCATGGATCGTTATTAATTTGGTGCGTGCATGTGTTTGTGTGTGCGCGCTCTTGCTCGTATACTAACAAACAGAGGTCCCTAAATGAAGTGGAATTATTACTGTTGTGATGTGGAAGGCTAATTATAATAAACCTTTTGTTTCTGAGCAATAATATAGGCACGATTTAATTGTGAACATTATTAGATATCTTATGCAAATTGTAATCATTCTTGTACGGCTGGAAATGTCGTGAATGTGTTTAATAGTCGAAGTGTTTAACTTGATTATCGTAATCGTATTGTATCTTGGGTCATTTAGAAATATTTATTCAAAAATTTACAAATTAACGTTGAGAATATTGTCTCCAACATACTTCGACTAAGATATCAATTATAACAGACACTTAATAAAGGAAATATGATTAAAATGCGTTGGCATACAATAAAAAAAATTAAAAGTTCCGATTTAGTTAACCTCCAAATTTGTTAGCCTCCAATATCATAAGCGAAAACGAACAAACAAGAAACATTTTATTCAATAAAACTCTTTCCCTTACAATAGACAGTAACAACAATTAATTCCACTAACAATGCACCAGCTAAAAGAGGCAAACAATTACATTATCATCATCATGCGTATCAAGGATTTAGGCCTAGCATGGCCTGTTCTGGCCTTAGAAGTCATCGTTGAATCGTTTAAGAGGACGTCCTGGTTTTCTTTTCCCTAATGGCTTGTACTTTAAGGTGTGTTTTGGTAATCTTTCTGTTTTCATTCTTTGAACGTGTTCCATCCATTTATGTTCATATTTTTTAATTTTTTCTATTACTCGTTCTTGGTTTAATTCTTTCATAATTTCTTCGTTTCTTTTGTGATCAAATAGGGTATACTTTGCAGTTTTTCTCATAAACTTCATTTCTGCTGTTATTAATCTTCGTTTGTCTTTTTGTTTTATTGTCCAGATTTCGCTTCCACACATTAAGACCGGTAGGGCTAATGTCTTGTATACTTTTAGTCTGGTTTGTTTTTGAACTAGGTTTGGTTTAAATATAGAGTTAATTACACCTGTTATTTTTAAATATTTTGCAATTTTTACGTTTATATCTTTTTCATTTTCATATGTGATCATACATCCTAGGTAGTTAAATGAATTCACCTGTTCTAAGATCTTGTTATCTAATACTATTTTAGTTCTTGCTGGATCTTGTCCTTTAAAGGCCATAGTTTTTGGTTTTTCTGTTGATATTATCATACCATAATCTTTGGCTATATCTCATTTAGATCTAAAATAGCTTTCTGTAAGTTATCTTCAGAATTTGTAATTATTTATTTGTATTACAGAACTGGTAATTACAATTACGTCATAATGATAAAAAAATCCAATTAATTTATTCCGTTGTTATTCCAGTTCATTGTCAGAATCTTTAAGTAACATGCAAGGTAACTGCTTGAGTCCCATTTCCCAAACAATAATGCTCGCTCAGAAAACCAAGTTAGCATTCATCGAGTCACTTGAAAACGCCTACAAAGTTCTGATTAGCATTTAAAAAGAGCTCTAAAACGACAGAGAAAGTATATGACGTCTTTTGAGGGAATTTAACATAGAATGCTTTATCATCGACCAGTTAAAATAGCTGTTGGTAATTTTTATACGTAAATCTACGATGTATTCTAATACTTCCACTTTAGATGGTTGTTTGGCCGCTTCCCATATGCAACGTAAACTTAGAGGCAGTATTCCATTCCTTTTTAAGTTAACGATAGAGCATTATTTACGATAGAAATATGCTTTAAAAATTCTACTACTATCATATTTCTTCGAAATGTTTGGATGTGCTTATAAAGTCCCATTATTATGTCAGATATATGACATAGCTGTTTGGATACACACCTAACCTTTAATCTGCACTTCTAGTTATTCTTAAGAACCCCATTTCTGCGTCACATGAAAAATTAACGAACCCACTCGGAAACATAACGGCAACAACGGTTGGTTCCCAAGAAAGCGCTCCGGTATAAATCAACAGCTCTCTCTTGAAGTCAAAGTCCTTAATCAATGAGGCAGAAGAAAATGTGTAGTTTCTACTTCATAAATCCCGTGCCGTCTACTTGAACACGCGCGAGGCGAGCTGGCGGAAAACCAATTAGGGCGTACGGAAAATTTCGATTCTGTTGTCTGCCTGAGTGAACTGTTTGTAATCACTTAGAAGCTGCGATCAAAGAAATGAAGTACCAACCTGTTCGTCATAATTTCCGCTTGTATCTCGGATTTTAAATATCCCTTGAATTAGTCTTAATCACGGGGCTGTTCTCTGGAGGTTGGTGTTGTTTGCGTAATTTATGTTTGTCTAATTTATACCAGAGGGGGTCATTTAGCTCCGGGGATTAATGACCAATAAAGTAAACGTTAATGGATGCTAAGAAATGACTGCTGTAGACATTATTTCCAGAACATGCTGAAAGTCGGTGCAAGTCACAGCAATGACTGCTTCAATTAATAGAAATAACTTCCGAGTGTAATGTCATAAGTGGGTTAACTAGCATTGGTGACGAGGTTACCTAAGAATTACACAGCTGACGGATTATACAGGGTGGTTCAAAATTCCACGTATAAACTTTGAGGGGAGGTAGAGAACATCAAAATCAACCATATTCACATAGGAAAGCATGACGGGAAACACCATCCGATAGGTGGCGCTGTTCGTCAGCCCTCCAGGTGAGCAATTGGGGCTTCCTCATTCAAGCTTTCGACGTTGTACGAAGAACATGCGTCGCTTTACGAACGCTGAGATGGCAGACATGCACCTCGTTTACCATATCAACTACCTCCCCTCAAAGTTCATACGTGGAATTTTGGAACTGCTCAGTTATGCCAAATAAAGTTTTTTACACTACTCGCTGCCTTTTGTTATTTCTGTATCTTTGCGTCCCTGTTAGTACCTTCCGGTCATGCTTTCCTATGTGAGTATGGTTGATTTTGATGTTCTCTACCTCCCCTCAAAGTTTATACGTGGAATTTTGAACCACCCTGTATATAAAGATATCCGCCTGTTTCCATCTATCTAAAATATGCATTTTCATTGTTATAAACCTACCATCACTAGTTTTTGTAAGACTATTACATTTATCAACAACATTTTTTGCCACTAGATGGCAGGGCTGTATCTTATGAGATCAAATTCGGAAACCCAGAGTACGCAACATACTCCATTGTTGTAGCAAGTTACGTAAATCTTTTACTTGGAAAATTAATCAAAAAAACGACTTGTTTCACAGGAGTTTTTTTTTTTTCTTTTGCTTCTCAAAACGTCTTATTTTCTTGTTAAGAAATGATCATTTCAAAGTGAGAAAAATTTAATTATTTAAGAAAAAAAAAAGAAATGAACACTTAGTTTTTTAAAAAAAAATTGTCTTAGAGAAGGTCATCGAAGAGTGGATTATCCTCTGAAGAATTTTTCAGAAAACTTTGGATGAACTCTTTGAGATTTTGTAATATTTTTTTTTTTTTTGAAATATTCTTAGATACGTATTGTTATCTTGGAGTCTACTTTTCATTCACATTTAAACAATTGCAGAAGTAATAACTTAGAAAGTTAGATTTAGATTCATCTTAAATAAGACTATATTGAGATTTGAAGCGCGGATGGGAGGGGGGAGGGTAGGCGTTGGTAGTGCGAAGTAACTTTGCGAATTCTCTGGGATGTAGATTCACTCGGGGTGATATTTGTTTATCTCCGGAAATGAATTTTGGCAGGAGAAGTAGGAAGCGGATGAAGTGATAACACCGCTGACTATTCCAGCCTGTCGAGATCTGTTGCTCTCTCTCTCTCTCTCTCTCTCTCTCAGAGGCCAGAAATGAGCGTCTACCAATATTAAACTTTTTTGCTTTTCCATTCTCCGCAGAAAGAATTTTCTTTTGTTTTTACGAATGCATGTCTGACGTCTGTCGCTCTTCTCGCCGGTGAGTTTGCTCGAATGTTGACTTGGGATGGGGTTAACCGCACGGAAGCACTGTTATGGACGTCAAGATGAAACCGTCCTTCATTCGAATATTTTTTTAATATAAATTAACGTTGGAAGAAAAAAAAATAGAGAAACGTTCCTGTTGAATTCAGCTTAAAAAAAATTGTAGGTTTTTGTGATGTCGACGAACTTAGACGCTTCTTTTTCGTTGGAATTATATAAAATAAATCTGGGAATTTAAAACGATTTTTAAATAAACTCGTGCGCTAACTCAGTACAGCGCGTTCTTGAAAAAAAATCTATTTCTTATATGAGTAATCATGACAAGTCATCAACAGTCTCTGGTTCAAAGCACCACTTTCCAAAGTCATATAACAAGGCAATTGGATGAAATTGCTATTTTGGAGAGTAGGCGGCAGCACTTTAGATGAAATGGAGTCTAGAGAAAGAATCGAGGAAACTGTCGTTAAAATCAGATGTCATACTAGTCATAATATTCACCAGTAAGTGGCACCTGAGACTTTTCTCTAGTTTTCAATTAGTAGCAGTGACACATCTAATAGACATCCGCAATTACGTATCTGTGTAATACTGCACATGTACAACAACAACAAAAAAAAAAAACAAAAAAAAAAAGACCCTTTATGGTTGCCAAGGCAACACAAAGAGAGAGAAATGCATTTCCAACAAATTTAAATGTTGACTCGTACTTGCTATACGAGTAAGATTTTTTTTTTTTTTTCGAGTATATAAAGGCAAATATTTTTCAGGATGTCTGATATTCTAATATATATATATATATATATATATATATATATATATATATTAGAGAATAAATTTTAAATGACTTTAAACCTAGATAAAATATTAAATTTTAATGATGCAATTAGATAATGATAATTATAATGATACAACTATTGACACAAAAACGTTGTATTTTTCAAGTCGTTCTATCTAACGTGCTACTGTTTGTTGCATGCGTGCTTGCAGGTTCTCGTGAGCGTCAGTATTGAACAATTGCAGCATGGCTATCAGGGATGTTGTAACTTAAATTGCTGTTCAGATGTTCAGGATTAAGGAGGATTTCCCTGTACTCCACGATTTTCCTTTCAAACTCATCACTTCAGCGAAAAATGTTTACGGATTTATCCCAGCACACTGAGTGACTCTGTAGATCGTCATGAGGGTTATTTGAGAAAAGAACATGACTGGATATGGCAGATGCATGTGATCTTTTATAGGAGATGTCTCTCTTATGCTCCTCAAGACGCAGTTCAACAGATTTGTTAGTCTGTCCAAAATAAGGAATATTACAGTCGCATCATAACTTGTAAACACCTGGATATTTGAGGTTGTGATGAATAGGCTTCGGATGGCTTATAAGAGAACGGACTTTAGGGAGTGTAGTGAAAAACGTCCTGATGTTGCATTTTTTAAAGACTTTAGCCAGTTTATTGGAGAATGAAGTAATGTAAGGTATTGAGATGCTACCTTTAAAATCAGTAGTTTCCGTAGTATGCTGCTTAGGAGGATTCAGAAGAAATTTCTTAATTGTTTTTTAGAATATCCATTTTGTTTAAAGATAAGAGAAAGTTGTTCAATTTCTTTGTGGAGTTCATGTGGTTCATTTAAAAGAGATCGTGCTCTGTGTCCTAAGGTAGAAATAGTTCCGAGCTTTTGTGGTGGAAAGTGATGAGATTGACAGTGCAGATATCTGTTAGTATGAGTTGCTTTTCGGTATATCGAGATTTTAAATCTATCAGAGCATCGTGTAAGAATTACATCCAGGAAAGGAAGGCAGTTATTTCGTTCTAGTTCGGCAGTGAATTTTATATTAGGATGCTGGTTGTTAAGATGTTGAAGAAAATCCATGAGAGATGTGTGTCCGTGACTCCATGTAATGAAAATGTCGTCAACACAACGTCCCCAAAGTTTCGGCTTAAGTGAGAAGGACGATATGGCTTTCGTTTCAAAATCTTCCAGGAAAATGTTTGCTAGAACTGGGGATAAAGGGTTGCCCATTGATAGGCCTTGGTTTGGTTTGTAAATGGAGTCTCTATATCTGAAGTAGCCAGATTGAATACAATGCTTTAATAAAGCAAATATCTTTTTAGACAATTTGTTCTTTAGCAATGTTAATACCTCCTCAGTAGGGACGCTAGTAAATAATGAGATAATGTCAAAACTTGCTATGATATCATTTTCGCTGATTGAAATATTTTTCATATGAGAAACGAAGTCTGTGGTGTTTTTGATGAACGATGAAGATTTATTGGAGAAACACTTAAGGTATTCTGCAAGATGTTTCGAAAGCTTATAAGTAGGACCATCAATTCCTTCCACGATTGGACGAAGAGGGGTGTTTTCTTTGTGTATCTTCGGAACTCCATAAATGTGTGGAATAAGAGGTGAAGAGAACGTAAAGAAAGGCGCATATTGTGAGGAAGTTCAAATGTTGTCTTTAACAGATTCTCTATACTTACTAAAATAGAAAAAGCCATTTCACTTATTCCTAATCACTTCGGAAAACTTCTCCGTATTGAATCCATCTTCATTATCAATAATGTTAAATCTCCAAGAGATAATCTTTCTTCTTGCGGCTTGTGCCTTGAAATCGTGGGGGGTGCCGCCCTTCGAAATATACAGACACACTGTAAGTACAGTGTATACGTGTTTGGATAAAATGTCCAAATATGGTAAAAAATAAACATGAAAAAATATTGTTTATTATCGATAAAAGTATATAGTTTGGTATAATTTAAAATTACATAAAAATAAAATCCACCATCATAACTTCAATAATGTTCTAAAATAAAAACTGTAACAAATGTTATGTCTTTAATTGTAATGTCCAAATATTTAAAGAGATGAAGTGAACACGATAAGCACTACCAACACTCTACTACTGGGCAAATGTACGTAAACAACAGTGGAACTGCTCGACGGACAGTGCCGCATTACGCTAATAGCTCGCATCTCACTATGACGTGCACACGCTTGCGCGCGTAGCAATATGACACTGTGGTAAACACAGTGCTGCTAGCGCCCTCCTAAGTGCTACAAGATGGATTTTTATTATTTTTTATACAAAATAAGAGAATTGTATAGGATTGTTGATGATGAAATTAAATATTAGAAGCAAATGTAAATAAATTAATAAATATATTTATACATCGAGAAAAATTGGGGGTGCTGCAGTTCCGCCGTGCCTATGCACGAGCTGCCTCTGGATATATATATCCAACTAGATATGTATCTGGAAATAAACGATTCCCTAATGCAAAAAGAAAGTTCGTTCCAGGCTACTCTTCGTTTTAATTTAATTTTAATTTATACGCTCATCGATATTATAATATAATAATTAATTATAATATCCATGAGCGTACACCAGTGGTATGTATATGTCAGTGGTGTTCAGTGGATAACTCGTTCTCCAACTGAATGACTGCGGGTCCGAATCCCGGAGGCCTGAAGTGGTTTGAAAGCAGTTCCATGATGGGTCTCTAACGCATGGATTCCGCCTATGTAAAAATTAAATAAAAAAAATTAAAAATCCTTAATATTTTTTTATTTTATTCCACGTAATGAATTCTATAAGCTATAACCTGTATAAATAACTGTATGTAAAATAAATATATAAATCTCAATACTCATTACCAATATATACAAATAAAAGCGATCTCACTCAACCGGAAAAAACTTTACGACTCAGTCATTTTTCAATATTTATTGCAATCTATTAATTTTAAATCCAGTAATTAATTCATTGTTATTTTAAAGTGAACACGTGATTCTGTACTCTAACAGAAAATTATTAATCAAACATAGTTCAACCAGTTGAAGAGTTGTTTTTTCTTTTTAGTCTTCGATTTAATTTCTTTTTTATGATTTTTTTTTCACGTCTGTTTTATTTTTTAATAACATCCGAAATATAAGTAAACACTTGATACGGCATCAATTTAACATTTCTAAAATCTTTCTTGTTAACAGCCGTTTTCTACTTAAATGCACACACACACCGAGCGCCATGAACAAACAAACAAACACACTGTTGAGAAAGTCGTAATGATGCAAGTACGGGATGTGAGTCTGGAAATAGTTTTGCTTGTAATGTAATAATGAGGTTTCTTTTTTATACACAAATAAAAAGATGAACAGCATTTTTCGAGGATAAATTAGTCAAGAGAAAGAACAAAGTTTGCGCAGAAATAATGAATCGAACGAATAATATTCGCTACACAACATTTTTCGCAAAAATTACCAGAAAATATTTACAAGAGAAGTTCAATTTGATTTTTTTTTTTTTAGCATGCGAGTTAGAAATTATTTTCTCGCGTAGTATGCGAAGATATTGCCGTGATGGTGGGCGGATGGGGAGGGAAGGACTAATCAAATTTTAAACCTCGTCCAGAAAACGTTTCTTGGTAATTCTTTAAAGTTTCGCAGTCAAAATTACGGCGAAAACAACACATTCTACCGAACTGAAATTACATAGCAGCTGGAGAAAGTTTATATAAAGTTTTCGAGAAAACGTTAGATCGAGCTGTCAGAATTTTTTTTGTTCTTGCATAAAAATCTCACAAGCGTTAACTTAAAACATTACCGGTTAGGCTTAGCGAAAGTGTTCTTTCGCTAAGCCTAACCAATGAAACTTTTATTTAGTTGAAAATAAAAGTGCAAATTTATTATGAGTTACATTTTTTATATGAACCAAAAGATAATTAAAAACAATCTAATTATAAAACTGTACTATCCAACAATACTACTTATTTTTTCTTCTTTCTATCTGCCATTTGGACTGATGTTGAATTTCACGCAATTCAACTGTCGGCACATTTCAAATACCGCACTTTTATTTGGCGGGGGGGGGGGAGGTTCGGCATTTGGTTCTGTGGTAAATACACACTCTTCCAAGCAGTTTCTAAGAAATGCGGGAAAGTCTTTGCAAGTCAGAACGAAAAGAAAATACGGAAATGTAAACATAAACGAATATTCAATCTATTTGACAGTCATGAAAAAAAGAAGAAAAAAAGAATGCAAAACAGAAAAGAAAAGGACTGCTGTGAACGCAAATCAATGTGAGAGAAATAGAAAGGCGTCTATAGTTTTTTTTTTTTGTAAAGACGGCTGTACATTCTATTAATAAATACGCGTTTTTTTTATAATATGATCATGACACAGTGTACACAAATTCTTGGTCGTATTCTCTGGTAAATTCCTAATTTTCTTGAATCAATAGAGAACGGCGTTACATAAAAGCGCTATCACTCACTCACGTGATATTGCCACGAGTGTTGGACAGTTGGATTCTTGCTAATCCACAATGACTGATTGCCAGTGATCAAAGACTACGTGACAGTTGGGATTCAGTATGCGTTTCAACTACAGTTCCAGTTTGAAACTCTTTCACTGTCTGAAGGGATTCTAGTGGTGGTGGTGATAGATCTTCCAACTGGAACTGCATCCATCATTATAAATTTTCAGGAATTTGGATTCCGTGGGCTGTACGATCTTTTGTTATTGGTAGCGGTTGAAAAAGGGACTGTTGAAAATGAAGCCGGGAGGGGCTGAACATGCTCCCAAATGTGTTTTTTATAAAGTTTTCGATGCATTGAAAAAGGACATAACCTTTGAATTCATTTGTTGCATGTATATTTGCAGACACGCGCGGCGCGTGTGTAGCCCAAAATGTGTAGCCCTTCGATTTATTTTTAACTTAAGCGACAATCTTGCCAGTGGATGCTCGATTTTCGATATGTCCAAGTTTGCGCAAATACAGCCGAAGAAGCCTTACAGGAAATCCCTTTCAGTATTTGTTTCCTTGCTGTTCCTGCACTATTGAAAGGTTGTCGCTGTTGTGTCAACAACAACAACAACAGTAATATTTGTGAGGAGAAAGAAACACTGTTATGCATGTAAGATTGATGCGTCTAAATTTACTGATTATTTATAGAATAGCAAATTTACCATCATCGTCTTCTTATTTATTAATAAAGCATTTAGCGTCAACGAAACGAAAAACTGATCCAATTTGGTCCCTTTATTAAGGTTGGTTTGGGACAAATTAAATTCCATAGTAATGCGATTTTGGATCGCGCGCGCGCGTGTGTGTGTGTTGGGAGTGTTGTATCAAGCAACATTATAAACATATATTCGACTTAAATTTATATCAATGTATAAATAAATAATTTATTTTTTTTATCGCTCGCGGCATTTCTCACAAATTCTCAAGTATTCTCTTAGAAGCGAGAGTTTCAGTGAATAATTAAAAATTCATTCTCTAGCTATACATTTTTAATACTTCCATTATCATCCTAACTGAGATATGATCAACACTATTTATGTTCTTGAGACTTTTATTTATTCTTAGTGTAAGAACACTTAAATCTTTATGTTTATGAGTTCCAAACAAAGGTAAGCAAAACATGCCGACAGTTTTACAGGTTCGATTTTTTGGTGAGACAGGAAATATTCCCAGACAGTATCTTCTGAGCAAACGAAATGCTCAGAAGATATTTAGTGAATCAGAGTAATTTTTGTGCGAAGTAATATCGATGAGTATATTTTCCTTCTTTGTTTATGCTTAGAGTCAATAAATATAATAAGAAACGTCTGCCTTTGTCTACATACCATAAATAACGTCCCAACACAACGTGAAAGCTATAAGATAACGTTAAAACAATAATCGGGATTGAAAGTCCTGAATGGATCAGGACTTTCAATCCTGTAAGAAAAAACTATGAAATAAGTGCAAATAATTTTCTTTATTAAGATTGAAGCGAAATTTTCATCATAAATATTGATCATCGGTCATGGTAGTCTTCAATCTCACTTAGCTCGGAGACCGATCCAAATTTACTCTTGTAGAAGATGGTCTTAGCATCTTAGCCAAGAAAAAAAACTGTTTACGAGATAGCACTGACCCATGAAATGGTGTCGGAACATACTGGGAATAGAAATATTTACTATTCATATTCTACTCTTGTTCAAGTCGCTTTTTTACAAAGAAGTCATTTGTTATATTAAAAGATCTTTTTTCTGTCACGAGAATTAATGTATATTTACCATTCGCTATAGGCTGGTGTTAATTCTTTTTTTATACGAGTGTAACTACACAATGCTTACTTAGAACCATGCGCAACTTGCTCCAATTGGAAATAGAAACATTCGCCAATTTATTATGTTCAAAGTGAAGATGACGCTATCGCTACTTGATATCGATGTCACTTCCTATTTTGTTTATCATTTCCTGTCACACATTCAATTGAGTCTGCTGATCCTGGTCGATTCTTTTCTTCTTGATAGGTCCCTAAGTCTCTACTCATTCACAAACTTACGGAAGACTAATGGCAGCTATCGTCACCCTGACCGCCACTAAGTAATTGGTTCCGGAAGAATGTCTTCAAGGTTCCTTCACAGTTAGGAACACCAAATGAAGAAGATTTCGTCACTGTCATCACGAAGATCCCCCAAAGACGATGGTCTGCTTAGGGAATAATTAAACTACGTTCCCAGAAGACTTCAAGAAAGGAAGGGGGATACACAGAATAAGTTTGATGCGCGTGACGAGTGGGATGTCCAGCGTGTGCACGAGGATCGCCTCTGATTGGTATGTCAGAAACGATGGAGAACGCCGCTTTCTTTCATCAGTCACAACTATGACATCCGAAGAAAGTTTGAGAACTCCCACGTGACTCGCAGGTTCGTTTTGCCTTAAGATTACCGCCAAAGACAAGACAATGACACTGGATTACGATAGGCTTAAGATAGGATTGTCGAGTGGGTAAAAGTGTCGATTAATCTACCAGCATTCTTTAGAAGGGAACTGCAGCAGCGGCCATATTTATCCATCTTCAATTGATATTAAATTTTATTCTAATTATTTTATTTTATTATTTAACATTTAATAATATGAATGACATTTAGTATAACATTTAATGAGATTACTTCCATCTTCCCATTTTAAAGTGCTCTGTTTGTCATCCTCCAAATTTATTTGCTTCTTGAATATTACTGTTTACTGAGTCTCTGACCACCACAGACGCAAGGCAAGTTTATAACTCCTGAAAATTCATCTGAAACACGATCTTTTTTGGCCGAAATGAAGTTATTAAATTTATAAAACGACAGTTCAGAATTTTTACGATATTCTACTACTTACCAATTATATTTTAACTTCACCAAATTCAAAATTAAACGACAAAAAGTCCCATCTAACAAAACTGGAGAAAAATCACACACAATACAGGGGGTGGGGTGAATCTTTTTTTTTTTTTTTTTTCTCAGAGGGAAAGAATCATTTAAAATTGTAATATGGTCTTCCAAGGTTTAAATGCACTCTTTCCTATATTTATCAATTATTTATTTTAATATTTATCGCTTACTATTGTATTGTATTGTATTCAGTGTTTTTATTGGCTTAAAGGGTGAAGCAGATGCTTTTCATATTCTCCGCTGTCTGATGAGGAAAACTGTGAGAGCAAAAATATTAATGAGCCTGTTGCTCGGCCTGAGTGGGCCTTAGGATTATTCATTGCAGTTTAAAATAGCGTTTGGTCTTTTGTACTTGGTGTAATCTGTTGTGTCGTAATTTGCAGCTAGTTGAATTAGATTATTAGGATGCACAGATGCTATTGAGAAGAACTTAGTTGCTATAGTCTGCATGAAGGTATAAATATAGGGGACTTCTGTGTCTCGGTGAAGTTGCACAGTGCGTATGAACCATGGTGCGTTCAGGATTATTCTGAGACATTTATTCTGCACATGTGGTAGTTTGAGGATATTAGTATTAGCAGTATGACTCCAATCCGGAGAAGCATAGATGGGTATAGGACGAATCATCAATTTATATATAAGTACTTTGATTCTGGTGCTCAATTTGCTACTTCTATTTATTAGAGGATAGAGCTGTGCAATGATTTTTGATGTCTTTAAATACTGAGACTTGATATGAGAGCTGAAAGTCAATTTTCTGTCCAACAATATGCCAAGATATTTGATCTCAGACTGCCAAGGGATTTCTGTGTTAAACAGGAGAACATGTCCAGTAGGAAGCATTGATCTTCTGGCGAACAGTACGGTTACGCTTTTCTGAGGATTTATTTTGAGTCGCCATTTGGTGAATTATTGTTCAATCATCAGTAGATTTTCCTGCAGTCTTTTGATTGCTAGGTGCGGTTTTAAAGATCTGGCTAATATTGCTGTATCATCCACATACAAAGCCTTCATAGATGATAGTGGGTTGTGCGGAATATAACACATATAAATGGAGAAAAGAGTTGGTGCCAGTAGTGATCCTTGTCGGACACCAGCCAAGATGCGTTTTTGTATAGAGAGTGTGCCGTTTAACTTAACGTGAATGCGCCTATCATAGAGGTATGATCTGATCGGGTGAACCACTTCCAATGGTATTCCAGATGTGATCATTTTATATAGCAAGCCGTAGTGCCAGACTTTATCGAATGCACTGGCAGTCAAGGAAAACAGCCCCAGTGCATTGACGCCAGTTAAACCCCGTGGTAACATATTCTATTCTACCAATCTGTATACTTGTTGTGTGGTACTGTGAAATTGTCGGAATCTAAATTGCTTCTCAGGAAGAATGTTTAATTTGTGCACTAGTTCTTGGAGTCTAGTGAGAATGACTTTCTGGACAATTTTGCCTAGGTTGGAGATGAGGCTAATTGGTCTGTGGTTTTCAGGTGATCGCGGGTCTTTGTATTAATATGCTTATCCTTATATCCTTATAAAGACTAGCTTAAATTGAGCTATTAATGCTCTGATCATGGCAAGAGGGTAATAGCAATAGCCGAGCCTCAGTTAGAACTTCATTGGCTACAGCATTGCCATCCATTACCCTCCAAGGGTATTAATCACCGCATCTCACGGTCGATTCGACCATAGTAATAATATGCTATCTGATGTAAATGTGTTTAATTCTATATAATGTCTGTTACCAAAGGGTGTCTAAATATGTTTTATATTTATAAAAAAACTTTTAGGGAATTTATGTTTCTGTTTGCATTGCAAGTTGAAAAATTACGATGTAAAATAAAATCTATAGCTCCCAGAAAGTGTTCTCATTTATTGGAACACGTGCACATCCGAAGCACGTAGATGCAAATAATGTAGTTACTTGTGTCTACAAGTATATTATCTTTGATTTATTAAATTGTCAGACAAAATAATTCATCGCGGACTTTCAGTGAGTGGTTTGCGTGGCCATCTCATGAATATTCATATTCACATTGCTTTGAGTTGCTATTGCTGTTCCCAGCAGAAATCATAGGCAATTCTCTCTCTCTCTCTCTCTCTCTCTCTCTGTGTGTGTGTGTGTCGAAATAAGCATCCCTTTTTTTTCGCTGTCAGTAACCGGAGGCAAATTTGGTTTCTTTTGTGATGTACGAGCATTCGTGTTAGGAGAGTGCGTGGAGACTTGCAAAACTGATGAATCCGCGTAAGGCGTGATGCATGTGTGGGTTTCCCAAACGCGCTTCGGAACAGCCAATGCATTTACGAGCACGAGCTCGCCGACGACATTTCTGCAACTGTTTACTTGGTGTGTTTGTTTTGTCTGCTGCGTTTTCAATGGTTTCGCATGCCGTGTGTGTGTTTTATTCGTCCGAAGAATAAATCGAATTAGCTAATTCGAGACAGTTTCAATGGCCGATTCTAGAAGGAATGGGCTTCCTCCAGAGGGATCTTTGTTTTGATTTATCAGCTATTTGGATCGTGATAAAGGACAGCATTCTTTTATCATAGAGGTCTGTTTAATATTTTGTTTATTATCTAACTTAATAATACACTGTTATCGATCGATTGAGCGTCATACAGTTCACAAAGCAAACGTAGTTAATTTTATTTCACCAAAGATGCTCATTATTCTCGTACTGTGCTCGAAGATTGATTATTTCTAAAGATCTTAAACCAGATGATGGATTTCAAATAAATCTCCATCGACTATTTACCTAACGGGAAATGCTTTCCTCTTTTGAACTGGAACTTGATTTTATCATCCATTCCAGTGTCTAACCCACTAGGCTTCTGATGCAAATCATAACCTCATCCCTAATCCTATCATCTGGTAAACGCGGAGGTGTTTAAAGTCACATAATTGAAATTTGTCAACAGTGGCAAATTATACGAAGCTCTATCCATTCAGTACTTAGACATGAACGCAAATATTTGTTTTATTTTGAATCAATGAAAATAAATATTCGCTAGCAGAATAAGGAAACTCAACGAGGATAATATGCTCCGATGTTTGCGCTGTTTTCGTGATTCAGATGACAAGAAACAAAGATAAATGATGATTGTTTTATATCTAATAAACACGGATTACTTGCATTTGCTGCATGTTTGAATTATTCAGCAATGTCTGTAATACTTCATGGTATATTAAGATATTTTTCATTTGCGCTTTGGAATTAGTATACATCACCGTAACACTTCTCATTTCGTACCAATCAATATAACTAATTCTCTTCCCAACATTCCAAATATCACCGATGGCAGCTTCAATATAATTTGCATTGTTTTACTGCAGTATATTGAACTTCCATTTAATAGCATTCTTAAAGAGCGTAATCTGGGAAAAACGCTGCAGTGATAGCCAATGGATGTAGATAATCATTAATCAGTTGATTATCTATATCTATCATCAATTGCTGGCCTGGTTGGCCGAGTGGTTAGCTTATCCACTCTCCAGCCAAAGGCTGCGGGTTCGAATCCCGCTGTGAGCATGGATGTTTGCGACTGTCTGTGAAAATACTAGTGGTGGTGATGGGCGGTAGATGGCGTTAGTGTAGATATCGGTGCGGTAATTCTCTTCCATTCTTCCAGAAAAAAAGCATTGGCCTGGCTCACCATCCGTGTTCGAATTCATCCCACAGGTGTTCGATTGGGGGGAGGGGGTTGAGATCAGGACTGCGTACGAAGACCAATCGAGTTCTTTAGCATCCATCTCATCAAACCATTCCTGAACAGACATCGCTTTTCTGGACGAAGGCATTGTTAGGATGGTACAGAAAAGGGCCTTCGCCGAACTGTGGTTACAAAGATGGAAACACAGAATTGTCTAAAATGTCATTGCAGGCCGCAGAGTTAACTTTTCCTGTTATTGAAATGAAGCGACCCAGCCCGAACCACGAAAAACAGCTCCAGACTATAATGCCCACCCACGAGACTGTAGTTGACACAACGCATTCGAGCAAGGAGCGTTCTATTGTGATCTGTCGGACTGCCAGATGGTGAGATGGTGATTCCACTGTTCGAGAATCCAATGACGGCAACCTTTCCACCACTCCATCCGACTCTTGGCGATGTCCTTGCTGATGACTGCGGATCCGTGCCCATGGAAACTCCTTGTTCTTCATCTCCCGAAGTAACAGCTGTGGTGCTAGCGTTGTTCGCATTTAGAAATTGCGCTGTTCTTGTCACCACACACTCACCATTTCACTTAAAAAAAACCTGATAAAAGTTCCTCACGTCCTAGATGGGATTTGAACCCGCGTCCAGCCAAATCGTCTGTACCAATTGAGCTACGGAGGCTCGTATTTAGCACATTGCGTATTAATATCTGTAATGTTTATCGATCTCAAACACAGAGACACATCAAGGAGCAGTAGTACATGTTTAAAGAAATTCTACTTGTACGTATTCCTTTCACATTTAGCTAACATCTCTTCGTACATCATATCGTTTGCCATCAATAATATCAGAGACGAGAGGTCACAGCTTATAACACGTGTTGTCTACAGCAAACCACACATCTCAAGAGAAAGACATTAACGTCTGTGGAAGGATTCGGAATTCGTGCACTGCTGTTATAATAAGGCCAAGATATAAATCTGAGGTCTATGGAATTGTTATAGAACCATTTACGCTTCAATTTAAACACTAATATTAATATCCTAACTACGATCACTCAGACAGGTAAACAATAGTATGCCAACTTGCACAACAATGAGCACATGCTCGCAACTAATTTCAATTATTGAAATACAACACAATACCCTAATTGTTGTCATCAAATTCCATGGAAGTTCTTTGCGAATTTTCCAATTTCTCTTTCGTTTTATTTTCCTTATCAGTATACTTAATAGTCATGAATTGGCAATGTAATCAGCCATGGGAATGTCAAGATTTACTTTTTATTCACACGAGATTGCTGCATTTCTGTTTTCCGCCTCCTGTTGTCACACGTGAATAAAACTGGGTTGTTTGGCCTCAGTTACTCTCTCGCACTTTCTTTTGCTCCCATTTCTCTTTTTTGTGTGTTAAAGCGTCTACCAAGTCGGTTTCAAGACAGCTGAGAGCCTTAAACGCAAACACCAACTTCAGGAACTTTTCTTTTCTTGATTTCTTCATTCTGTCTATTCTTGGACTGACTTTTTATTTTATTTTATTTTTTTTCCCTCCCGCACAGTTCCACTTGGCTTTTCGCTTTGTTCGATCTGAAATCAAACTATAAGCAGACGCCAGCTCTTATTTTCTGACACTCTTTCCAGATGTCAGCTCCGTCTAGCAATATAGTTGACACTCCCTTAAATTAAAAGTTCGGACTTCACTAGACAAGTTCCGCTTCTAATCGATTCTTGCGTTACTTCGATATTATTCACGATTTAATTCATGATTTCATTACGTATCCTTGACACCAAAGAAAAGAAAGATAGTTACACGAAATTTTGATGAAAGTATTATCAAATTTTATTCTATTCTGTGTATTATAAATTCCAACAATAGATTAATGAGTTGATACGCATAACAATTTAGCCATATTGTATTGTACGCTCTTACTATTGTTGCGTAAACCACAAGTATGAATTTATTTGTTAGAGGACGCAATAATTAATTTATTGCTTCTTGTTGACACTGCAAAGCACTTTTTACGCAGGCAGCTCAGTGTAGGCAGTGTTCAATCTTGAAGTGCTGAACATAGGTGTTCATAAAGGTTTTTTACATTAAAGTAAGTGCTAGCCATCTCATGCTAGTTAGGATTAGGAACACAAGATGGCGCATTTGTCTTCTGCATTATCTCCACCTTTCGTGGAATAGTTTCTACCGCATGCCAAACATATCACATGACTAGAACAGTATTGACACATTCCCAATAGAAGCTTCTGTTTCATGGACAAACGCAAGAACTTCCATTCAACTCCGTTGAAAGCGAATAATTCTTCCTTCATCGCCAATCTTTTATCCTGCATACACACGTATAGAGAGATAACCATACAGTAGTTTATTTAGCATTTTTTCGAACATGTACAATGCTTTTTTGTTATTATAAATGACGCAAAAGTTTATTTAGTTCCTGTTGTTTCTAGATTGCATTTTGATGGATATCCTTCAAGGGAAAGGATGGTTTCCAGTTGCCTTCCTTGCCGTTAGTATATTTATGACTGTAGCCGTATGTCCGTGTGTGTTCACGAGACCGGTTTGTCTGTTTTGAGGGATGAAAAACCCGAGTTACCTGGAGAAAATCCCTCCACCTCCGTATGAGACCGGCTAACTCACCTTTCGTCGAAAGAGACCAGATAAAGGTTCCTCACGTCACTGACGGGAATCGAATCCAGGTCTTTCCGACCAAAGGGCTTCGTCTATACCAGTAATGTTCAACCTTTTTTACTACGCGAGCTACTTTTTTATAAAAAGTTATTCGGCGATCTACTCTCTTATATAGATTACGTTCTCCCAACCTGATTACGCACAAATAATAAACAACTAAAAATAAACAACTAAAACAAATACACAACTAAAAACTTTATTTGTGTATTTAAAAATTTGTCACTTTTAATTATTTTAATACAAAAAAAAATAAGTATATATATTGGAATAAAATATTTATTTCTCTATTTTGGAAAACCAAAGTTAGAAAAAATAACAGATTGATTACAAACTCACAAGTTACAGGCAATGCTGGTTGATTAAAAAAAAAAAGTTAATGTGAAATTTGGCATTGTTTGGACCTCGCAATATTTTCATAGTCAAGTTGATATGAAGAAGTGGCCAATCGCAGACAATCATCCAAATGATCATTTGTAATTTGCTTTCTTAATAGATTTTTTATGATGATCATATTTGAAAAAGCGGATTCTGACAAGTATGTTGATCCGAAACTCGACAGAATTTTTCGCGCAATATCAGTTAATATTGGGAATTTTTCATGAGCATACTTCCAAATGACTTCATTGTTTATTGATTTTAAATGTAAACTATTCTGAATGTGTATTATCTCAAGTTGGTTTATATCAAACAGCCCACTAATTTTATTTGAAATTTCTGTGATGTTCGAGTTTTCTTGAAATGGATTATTGATAAAAGATACAATCATTTCAGTTTTATTAAAACCTTTAAATCTTGAATTTATTTCTTCCTCAACTAATTCTATTTCACGAATAAATTCTTTTAAACCATAGAGAAGCGTTTCTTGATTTTGTTCAAAAAAATTTAATAAATATATGTGGAGATATCTAAATTCGTGGCCATTTATATTTTTCTTTAATAAAAGTAAGTATTGTTGGAAAGTTTTTATTGAACTTAACATGTCAATTAAATTTTTATCTCTACCTTGTAACTCTAAATTTAAATTGCTTAATTTCGTACAGAAATCTACTAAAAATGATAAGTGTAATGACCATCTATTATCACTCAATTGTGGATAAATATCTCCTTTTTCATCAAGAAAAATTTTTATATCATTAATTAATACAAGAAATCTTTCTAAAAATTGACTTCTGCTGAGCCAGCAAACATTATTGTACAACAGAAGTTCCCTGTCATCATCTGCCTGTAATTTAAATAACCGCTGTTGCAGGGCTTTTCCTCGAACAGAATTTACAATTTTAAATGTAATATCCAAAACATCTTTTGTGTTTAATCTTTTACTACACAGTACTTGTTGGTGAATAATACAGTGGTACGTTAAAAGATCTGGATATTTGTCATCGTTTTTACTTAATGAAATGAAGCCTGATTTATTACCTATCATTGCAGGAGCACCATCAGTAGTAATAGACACAAATTTAAAAAGCGGAAGTTTGTGTTCTTTCACAAATTCATCAAATGCCGAAAAAATGTCTTCTCCCCTAGTCTTTCCCAATAATGGTATAATTTTCAAAAGTTCTTCTTTACTTGAATAATCTTGAAATACCATGCGAATAAATACCATTAACTGACCAATATCAGTGAAGTCGTTTGATTCATTAAATTGTAATGAAAACGCAACGCACTGGTGAATGTCTGACATTAACCTGGCCTGGAAACTTTTCTCCGGCAATTGGAACTCTTCCTTTCGGCAATTAAATATCGTCTGCGGCGTAGAAGTAGTCTTTCTCTCTAGCGACGTCTCGAACCGAGAAGCTCGTTTCTGGAAGCGGGAAACTCCTCTCTTAAGCAACGTGAATCCGGGCAGGCTCTCTGGACGGGGCGGCCTCCCTCTGACAGCAATTCTGGAACCGGGACCCCTTCTGCTTGCTTCAGTCCCATTTTATTAGGCCTCCTCTGAGACCTCGCATGAAGTTTGGCAACAACCCCCAAAGAATTGGTATGAGTCTTTCATCTTAAGTTTCAAGTTCAGCATGTTCTCCTCCGCTTTCGTTTGATTGTAAGTTGCCAGCCATCGGAAAGTTGTTTGAACTCTTTCTGACTGACTTTGGATATGTTTACACTTAGAGCCTGCAAGCCTTTCTCATACGTACAAATTTCAATAACAATCTTTCTAATGCCGCCATGTACAGTTTCGGCGATATAAACATTGCCTGTTTTTTACACTCTAACATATTCTTATTAAAGCAGTGTATATAGTTAGCTTCAAAAGAGTTACTTACAAAAACATCTAATATAAACTATACCGAGACAAACAAGTTTATTTTTTTATAATATTCACACGGGACTTAACCTAAGTAAAAAATCGATGCAATGTGCTTTGGAATATTTAATATTTAAGCTACAATCGAGTTTTTACACTTTGCTTATAATCGTATTCACTCGGCTCGCTGTCTGACTTCCACTGATCCAAATTAATTCATTTACCCGAACTTATAACAAAATTACTGATTTGACAATTTTAACGAAAAATAAATAAACAATAGCAATACACTTAAAGCGAATTAAAAATAATACTAAATAATGATAAATAAAATATTATGTTTTCAGTTTTAATTAAATTTGTAAGTAAGGAGGAATACACAAGAGATCGATCGCGATCGACGGGTTGAACACCCCTGGTCTACACCCACTGAGCTACGGAGGTTGTATTATAATTACCAACTGAAAATTAACTATAAACACGTGCTGATCTGATATCCCGTTTTCTTCTTTTTAATTGACGTTTGGGGAAAACTTTTCAATATTGTGAGATTCGCATTCATGCACAGAATATCTGAGTTAAGAAAATACTAAGGTTTACATTTGCATTTGCCTTTGTTCTGAAAGACATTCTTAAGAAAATACCAAGGAAGATGTTTGTTAATAAGCTACAGATTCACAATGTCGTGTTTCATATCTTGGATTTGTTTCTTGAGAACAGAGTAGTTGTATTCTAAGATAATCTCTTGAAATGAGGGGATCTTTTGTGCACTCGGGTTCTCTTTTCGACGGTTTTCTACTGGGAATTACTTCGCCGGTATGTTAGTTGGCACTCGAGTCTCTCGGGTGCGTATGGATATCCTTCAAGGTAAAGATTCATGCATACAAAGAATAACTCCAGTTTATAGAAATTACAATCTACTGTGCTGCTGTTTCAGAAAAAGGAGTTTAGACATAAGCGCGCTTGTCTTGGAAATACCACTGTTAATTAGTGTAGTTTAGTTAATTATTAACTTGTTGGTTTCATGGGAACGTGGAATCATTTCATCATATTGGTTTTAGTCAACAACGAGAGTTGATCTACGAGGTTGGTCTGAATAGTTCTCGGCCTAACAATGAAAAAACGAATTTATAATTTCAAAATTATTTTTATTTTTCAACACAATCTCCCTTAAGACTAATACATTTATTCCAGCGATGTTCCAGCGCCATTATCTCGTCCCTATAGTGGTTCTCAGTAAGATCTGCAAAATACCCCTCTACAGCTGCAATCACCTCTTGATTCGAAGAAAAATGCTGACCAGCGAGGAAGAGCTTTAGTTTTG
The DNA here is from genome assembly GCF_054136105.1 of Typopeltis vanoorti. Lineage (NCBI taxonomy): Eukaryota > Metazoa > Arthropoda > Arachnida > Uropygi > Thelyphonidae > Typopeltis > Typopeltis vanoorti. The sequence continues at coordinate 65,789,055 of NC_143573.1, read as the reverse complement.
GGAAGAGATAGAGGTCAGAGGGAGCCAAATCTGGGGAATAGGGTGGATGTTCCAACAATTCATAGTGCAGATCCCTTAATTTTCTCATTGCCAAAACATCTTTGTGGGCGGGTGCATTGTCCTGATGAAAGATGATTTTTTCCTTCTGCAAACCGGGTCTTTTTTCAAAATTTTCGACGAATTTTTTTGTCTAGTCTGTTTAAAAGATCAGAATAATATTCCCCAGTTATTGGTTTACTTTTTCAAGATGATTAATAAACAGCATCCCGAAACATCGATGCCATGACCTATCCTGTTGATGGAACCGACTTTGTCTTCTTTGGCGCTGAACAACCGGTTTTTGTCCACTGTTTTGACTGCTGTTTGTATTGTGGTGAATCCAAGTCTCATTCATAGTAATAAATCGACGCACAAAATCAGTTTTATTCTTGTTAAAACGCTCCAAGCACTGTTCAGAGATTTTCATCAGAGTGCGTTTTTGATCTGTTGCGAGCAAGCGCGGCATCCATCTTGGGCAAAGCTTTTGCATTTGCAATTCTTCATGCAAAATATATCCTACACGTTCATTTGAAATGCCTATAGTCTCGTCAATTTCACGCACTTTGACTTGCCGGTCATACAATACCATATCGTGCACTTGATCAGTGATTTCTGGTGTTGTTACACTTTTTGGACGTCCTTCACATGGATCATCTTCAAGGCTGGTACAGTCACGTTTAATCTTGGAAGCCCATTTTTTAATTGTCAAAAACGAAGGAGAAAAGTGCCCATAAACTTTTATGAACTTCGAATGAATTTCTTTTGGCGTTAAACGTTCTTTTACAAAGAATTTTATAATCGCACGATACTCAGTTTTATCCATTTCAAGGGATACAGACAGCACATTTGCTTCAGACAGCTGTATAAAACAAACTACTTGATAGAATGACTTGAAATTTCACATGGATGCTTATGACAGGTGTACCAACTTAGAAAAGGAAATCTTGCCAATAGTGTTGCCATCTATGGTCGAGGCCGAGAACTTTTCAGACCGCCCACGTATTGACTCATAAAATACAATATACATCTATGATGGAATTCTTTCTCTTTTTTTTTTTGATATCGTCAAATATAAATGTGTATTTACTGATAATTATGTGCCTTATAATTCCTAGTATAAATCCACAGTATCTCAAGGGATTTGGCATCGGATTTCAGATAATTAGTTGGTCTTTCCAGGTGAATAGAAAATGAAACAGAATCTCTTATATCATTAACAACCTCTACTTTTGGGTATTAATAATAATATCGCATACAATTCTTATGGTTTAACTGCATCTTGATGTCATTTGTGTAAACAGAACAGAAAAGGATTTAAACATGAAACCGTAGGATGGAAATCCTCGGATAATAGTCATTAATTAAAAGCTCATCGAAAAAATAAATGTTTTCCCAAAGTACGCATTGCTAAATAAGCCTATTTTGCAACAGAATGTTTTTAATTTATTTGATGATATAAGAACAACATAATGCATAAAATATTTGTACGATTTAAATAGTTTAATTATTAACGATATTCGTTGTGTGCAATAGGACATTGTCATTGATTATATCTTAATTATTAAAAATAAACGCGCCTGAGTTCTTTTATGTTTTTTCCTTGATATATAAATAAACACATTTAACATATAAAGCTATTTTAAATGCATCGGTGATTTTTTAAATTCTTTTGAAACTGATTATACATTAAGTGAATTAAACTCGATGTTTTCACAGACAAATCCCTTAAGGTAATCTCCGTAATTTCGAATTTATTAAATTGTTAATGCTATAATCCTCAAATTTCATTCTCTCGTGATAACTTTCGCTTACAATGTGAATTTGTTTCGATCTTATTTTAGAAAGTCATCGACGTTTATAGTCTACAACGTATATCAAATCAACGTATATCGAAATCTACAACGTATATCAAATACGTTGTAGATTTTTTGAACCATTTTTTTATGTTTTCTCTTCAAATTATAATTTTTTTAAGGAACACTCGAAAAATTCAAGAAATATTGTAAAATATTTCTTTTAATTAATTTATAAATTTAAAAAAAGCATAACATATCGGTTTGAGTTTATTCTTCACCAATACAATAATCAAGGAATTTCAATGACTCCCAATTCGGCTCTCATTTATTAAACCAAATAAATATTTCGTTCGTAATAGCATCTTCTATCGAGCTGCGCGAATACTTGTGCAATTGCATAAAATATTTCCCCAGGAAGACGCATTTATTTAAAACTAATGAACATGTTTTTTATTGTGATGGTCTCAGATTAGCGATGGCAGACATTGTTAATTAGAAATTGCACGCATAAGAGCAGTAAAAATGTCACAAAACGAACAAATACAAAAGAGGTAAAGATCATTAAAGTAATTACTGGATCTAACGCTAATGCTCTGAGTTTTATTTTCGGGTATAATTCATAATTCTCTAAATTAAACAAAGATCGCTTGGTATTTTTACGTGCCTTACAGATGCTCACCAATCACAGCATCTACGGGGACAAATTGATAAAAGATTCTTTCCGTGTATTGGTAAATTGTCATTGAATCTAGTTGTCAGTAGATTTTTTTTGGGGGGGGGTTGAATTTTCGCATAACTAAAATGCACTATGCTTTCTCTAAATGATTTATTTCTAAAGCTCCAAATATACAAAATTAGGAAGGTAATGAAATTTTAACATTTGGTATTTACGATCTTAGTGGAAATTTAGCGACTCATTTAAATTTTTCTTTCAAAAGAACCATTTTTCGCATTAGTTTTAAGCCAAAAGATTCAAAGTCACAATGTTACAAACGACAATAAAATTTTCATAGCATAAAAACAAAGATGCTTCTAGGTTCAATTGTTGTGATATGACGTCACTCTACAAGAATGCAGGTATGTACTTTTAATAATTGGATAAGCAGATGATATCGTTTTATTAGCTGAATATGCAGATAACTTAAAAGGTTATTAAATACATTTCTAATGTTGCCGAAAAAAATTAACAGAAAAATTACGATAGTTGCTAGAAAACTCACGAGATGCAAATTAGAAAGCAAATGTAAGATAATTCAGCAGTACGGGAACAACAAATAAAGGATGGGGTAATATATGGATTTCTTAATGGTCTTAACTGGAAAAATAAAAACATCAGTAAAGAAAACGAAATAAATGAATTTATAAAGAAGTTTTCAGACTAGTATAAACATGAAGTATCACAAGCTCAGAAACGACAAAAAAAAACAGACAAATTAATGAAGACAATGAAACAACTTAAAAGGTAACAATAATAAACAAAATAAGGACACACAATAAGAAAATTGCAAACAGATGAACAAAGAAGAGTAAAGAACTGGATGCTAATGGGAGAGAGAAACCGTAAAAGAGCGTGGAGAAGATGGAGCGATAGTCTTGACAACAACAATACTACAAGCAACTAAACTTAATAGGGAAGATGCGCAAAAAGAAGAAGCCTTGGAATCATTCTTACGTGGAGAGATTTTCCACATACTTTTTCTCCACTCGGTTGTCGTAGTTGTACGCAATCGATGCAGCGCGCTCTGTGACGCTTCTGTACGGTGTGTTTACGGAACTGGAAAAATCTATTGAAAAAAGAATGTGTTTCCATCGCGAGCGAATCTTGCATCCGTAGAAATAATTAAAGTTTTCCACTCTTTCTTAAAAAACAGTAAGTGTTAGATACTGTGGGTTTGTATCTTCGGAGTACAGTTAAGCCTGTAAGTGGGCTAAATACAGAAATGTAATGCAAGCTGAAGATAAAGGAATTGTCTGCATCGGAACATTGTAAACCCAACAAGCTTAACATAAGATAATGCGTTGGTTTCCGCGTATTCTTCTTTGAAATGAGATTATCTCCTTCAGTTCTTGAATACAATAAAGTATAACACATTTTTCCATCAAATCTCTTATATGCTTATGTTGTATGCTCTTATATGCTTGTGCATCGTTACTGATGCTAGAGTCAAAGGTCCGATTCCACACCAAAAGAAACAGTCTCAGACCATTACATCATTGTCACCAAAAAACTAAACAGTTGGGAGGATGCTCTCTGGCCATAAGGCGTATCCCAACAATCTGTTACGTCTACCATCATCTCTTCAACCTGATTTGAAAATAAAGTAATGTGAGTCCTCTTTCCATATTACTAATTTCTTACGTTTTACGCATCAATCGGAAATTGTTTGTACAGCAGTGTCGCGTGCATTTCGATTAGTGTGGTTGATGTTTAATCTATGTGCAGCTGGCTTACTATAGAAAACCCGACTGTGTCACTTCGTATGCGTTGTGCTACTATTGTTCCAAATGATCATTTCTATATCGGACTGCTGAGGTTTCTTGTCCACCCTTCTGAGCACTGTTTGATTGGCATTGTTGGCGTCTTGGGTTTGGTGCCTTTTCCATCGGTGGATAATGTTCTGAACAGTTCATCTTGGTGACGCAATCTTTTACTGTCATCATCGGATAGGCACCGAATCCTACGATAACACCTAATTGAAAGCTTTTAATTTGTTCTCCGTGTGCCAATAATAATATACAGATAAGGGATAGATCTTGTTTGATTTATATCACATTATAGACTATACGATTCTACACAGAACCTCTGTAGCTCGGTGGGTACAAACCATCGGTTCCCAACCGGTGGTACGCGTATCCCCCGGGGGGGTGCGTACTGGGACGTTCAGGGATAGACGAAAAACATCCAGTAATGGCGGAAAAACCTCTTCTACCTCATCCACTGACTGAAAATGGGTGCCCTTCAATGCGTATTTCAACTTTGGAAAAAAGTAAAAGTCGCATGGAGCTAAGTCCGGCGAGTAAGATGGATGGTCCAACATTGGGATATTCTTATCAGCCAGATACTGCTTTACAGACAGTGTACGTGGGCTGGAGCGTTGTCCAGATCCGGTCTCTTCTTCCTCACTCGTTTACTCAGCTTGGGTCAGAACCTCAAAGTAATAATGTTGGTTAACTGTCTGACCCTCTGGTACCCATTCAACCATTACCACGCCATTGATATATTTAAAAAAAAAAGCGATCAGCATTGATATTGATATTTCCAAAAAAAAAAAAAAAAACGGCAGCGCTACTGAAGCAGATAACACCTGCTGACTTGCAGCACTGCTTCCAACAATGGGAAATTCGTATGCAGTTGTGTATTAGATGGAGGGGGGGAGTATGTTGAAGGGGATAACAATCAAGTTGTACAATTGTAATAATAAACACAGTTTTGTAACCAGTCTCGTTATTTAATAGCCAAACCTCGTATGTTCATCAAAACAAACGGTTTTATATTACAATTTTCTTACAGGAATCTTTTAAATAACATTATCGGTTCTTACGTATTAATACTCCAGCACCAGAAAGTATTAAAAATGTTATTTGACTTCCTAATATATCCCTTACTATATCAGATATTGTTATTTAAGTAACAATATTTAGTTAAACTACCAATTAATACACTCGGAACGCATCCACTACATCCAAACAGACTTTTCGCATTCAAATTTCAAAGTTGAAAAGATTCAAATGTAAATCTCTCGGAACATCCAAAGTCATTCTTTCGGGCTCTCGATATAATGGAATAAATTTTTCTTTCTGTCATACCAGTGTAATGAAAGAAACAAAAAATCTTTCATTTTCTCACTAGACAGCAACTAGACAATAATATTTTCTACTGCTGTCTGCTGAAGAGTGTTCCATCGGCTGAACCGCATTTTCTAAGTCAGACTTGCAATAATGAAACAGTCAGAAATCCAATAACCAAGACTTTATCTATCTGCAGAGTCAACGTATTATCCAAGTATACTAACTTCCCCTCCCCCCTCCAAAAAGTTAATTCAAAAATAACATAAATGAGAACCAGAGAAGCATCCTTCATATTTGTGGAAATAAAACTTTCATAAAATTTTTACAAGAAAAAAAAAATCAATCATGTGATACACGCAAAAATAAAAATATTTTACTTATACTGAATGTTTTTCTACTGGTTTATAAATAGAGAACTGATTAAAATATTCGTTAATTTGCAATTTGATGATCCATGTATGTATTGAGTTATCTTCTTTAGGAGAAACTGAAGAGCAAAGTGCAGTATATGAGGAACACAAAGATGAGTTTATTTACAAATGTCAAATTCTAAAATTGATATAAATTATAATGCATTTGATTGATGACTAATTGTTGTCTTGCGTTCATTGTTGATTATCAACAATCAACTAATTATTGATTATTGTCTTGCGTGTAATGTAATCTAACATCAGAATGCGTGGTCAGTTGTTTGTTGCAACGTATGTAGTGATTCTGTTGATACTGGAAGCCAAATTCATTGTCTTATGAAGAGATGATTGAGTTTGTTATCACAATTATTATTATAAACATTAAGATATAGTTTTTTCTTGTACAGCCATTCCTAAGGAATGCATCTTTGTCACTAGAGGGCAGTTATGTGCATAGCCGTTAGTCTTAAAAGTTCGCTTAAATGAATTTGGGCTTTTTGTGTTAGTGATTAGCATTATTGTTTATTTTTTTGGCAAATTGCTGTTGCTTCTTATAAAACAAAGTGCGTGGATATATTAGCAATCTCAGCATCATGTTTTTTTCTTAGATTGATTTATTATTACTTATTGTATGATCTAGATCGATTCTCATGTAGCAGTAATTATATATGAATAAAAAATAACTGATAGGAGCCAAGATTGCCACTTTTTGTTGAGAAAAGTGCATTTTTTTTTCATATCAAAATTAATATCGCTAAGCCTACAAGGCTATGATGTAATTTTAGGAATAAAACATATTACAATAACTCAAAAGTGCTTAAAATTTTAATTGCTTTCCAGTTTCGTCTAAAATAGATAATATTTTGTTATATTTTTGATGTTTAATATTTGGAAAGATTGAGGAGACAAGGGGTGGCTCATGCATAGGCACTGCAGCACCCCCAATTTTTCTCGATATATAAATATATTTATTAATTTATTTATATTTGCTTGTAATACTTAATTTTATCATCAACAATCCTATACAATTCTCTTATTTTGTATAAAAAATAATAAAAATCCATCTTGTAGCACTTAGGAGGGCGCTAGCAGCACTGTGTTTACCACAGTGTCATATTGCTACGCCCGCAAGCATATGCACGCCATAGTGAGATGCGAGCTATTAGCGTAATGCGGCACTGTCCGTCGCGCAGTTCCACTGTTGTTTATATGCAGTTGGCGCCAGACTTTGTAGAGTGTTCGTAGTGCTTATCGTGTTTACTCCGTCTCTTTAAATATTTGGACATTACAATTAAAGGATTTAATTCTAATGTTCAAAAATTGTAAATCCATTCCTTTAATTACAATTAAAGGGATGGATTTTATTTTTAAGTAATTTTGAATTATGCCAAAGTGTATAATTTTATCGATAATAAACAATATTTTTTCATGTTTAATTTTTTTTTAAATTTTTACCATAATTTTGATATTTTATCCAAACACGTGTACACCGTACTTACAGTGTGTATGTATATTTCGAAAGTTGCAGCACTCCCACGATTTCAAGCCACGAGCTGCCACTGGAGGAGACACATCGGCTTTATTCTTTCTTTAAAAATGCAAGTTCCAACTTTGTATTTTTGAATTTGCATCTCCAGTCTGGTGATGCCAGCCTTGTTAAATTATTAAAACTAACAAAAAAATGGACAATTTAATTTGGCACGTGCGGGATTAATTTGGACCGCTGAAAGAGAGATTAAAAAACTTTGTAGTTGAAGTTATTGTGTGACAATAATAAATAAAAAGTCAGGCAGTAATTTACAAAAAAAAAATTATAATAATTTCCAACTTTGCAATAAACAGTGGGACACCCTAATTAAGGTTTTTCTTTTGTTTTCGTATTAAAGGATTTCCCAACAAACTTTAATTACATTTCTTGATTATACATTTCTATCTTTTTAAGACGTGAGTTCTTGTGGACTCCTTGAACATACAGAATATAATTTCTATTTGAAACGTTAGTATAAAAGAAAACTCAGCAATTAAGAGAAGGATACAGGGACTAAAAGAAAACCATTCTTCATTTAAGTGTATCCCAGCAGTTGCAATTAATGCAAACGTTTGGACGAAACAAAAGAATGTGTTGAACTGTGAAAGCAACGAAAGTTTGGGTTAGTTACTGAAGTTCTTGATTAATTTTGTTGACCGTTGGGGACGTACGAGGATTTGCATGCGTTGTAGAGAACAATATTGGGCACAAATGGAATATTTAACACAATGTAGACAGTGATTATTAAACTCAATCCTGTAATTTTTTTTTTTAGTTCTTTATTATTATTCATTTTGTTCTTATTTTCACATACTTAGTGGCGACATTAGTTCAGTAATCCCAGTCGTATAAAAGAGAAATGCAAATATAATAAAAAAAAAAAACTAAATGTTAGTGAACGAAGTTTTTGTAGATGGTTTTATCTACCAAAAAGCTAATCTTATGTGTTAGTAGTTGGATAGAATGAAAAGTGAAATAAATGATTGTCGTGTGTAAATGTCCTGAGAGGAAATTAATATAAATTATCTTGTATCTTCCCGGAAGGATCATCATTAGCGCATATTGACTCACGGCATACAGCGTAACCAACAATAAGCAATATTAATGAAGTGTCAGACGATGTGACAATAAAACGTGCCCACGAGGCGTGCAGCACGTAGAGGGCGCTGTGAGTCATTTATAATACGAGTAGAACTAGTGTCGTTTTGAGTGATTTTAAGAACGGAAGCGTTAAGTGATATTTAAGAAATTCTTCTGGATAATTTTAACCCTCAGTTTAAATCGGAGAAATAAAGTGTATGTAGGGGTCATAGGAATACAAATAATGGGTTGATTGAACTTTTCGCAGTTGATTGCGAAAAATGGGATCACAATAGTAGATATATGAACGAAGTGTGAGGACTAGAGCGGTAAAAATGAAAGCGTACTGTAAGAACAAAATAAATAAATAATGAATTCTTACAAATCTGAGTTTTTGATGTTGCACGTCTTATACTAAAGAGTAAAGATTTTTAAGAGTAAAGATTCTACGAGTTGTGGATGAGTACCTTATTGGATTGGTGAAGATTATCTTCGTTAAAAATATTCATAAAAATTATTTCATTGCTAATAATTCCCTACGTAATGGATGATCACTGAGATTTTTTTTTACTATTAAGAAGTTATATTTTGCATACTTAATACTTAACTGTGTAAAACATTTTATAATTTCATCTGTGTTTCATATGCGTATTTCAAGAAAACTGAAAATTTTTCTAAGAAATGCATCGCCTGCCTGCAACAGGGCATGAAAAGCAACCAACTACCGTCTTTACCAGTTGAAGTGAATACGGTGCGTTAATTAATGGACATAAATGTACGAGGTTGTCAAGGCATGCTTGGCAGGTTATACTACGGTCTCATCATGCAGGTAAGTAACCGGCACTTAACCCCAGTCGAAGTTCATCTCGCACCACCGAATTACAATCTCCTCCCACTTGTCCATCCAAACTGTAACCATGTGATGGTTACATTGTACTAGCAATACATAATCATATCGTGTAATCTAAATAATCATCTCTCTCTCTCTCTCTCTCTCTCTCTCTATCCCTACTAGATGCATATAAATTCTTCAGAAACTACCGTGTTTTGTAGCTAATTAACTCAGATATGGACGTAATTAATTATTTTGTTACTTAATTTTCAGTGCTGTTAATTTAGGTGGCCCTGTGACAAATTACGTCTAACAAGTTCGGAGATAATGATTAATTATACATAATTAGGTATAATTGTTCGCTAATAATACATCTCGTTCTCGTAACGATAGACTTAAGAGCGCATTGAAAATTAATGTTGGATTCTCCATCCGGGCATCTCCCTCTTTCTTTGTTATTTCCATTGACTGTTTAAAGGCAGTGGAGAGCTTTGCCTGGCAGTGGAGAATAATAGATTTGCTGTTTCCTTGAATGGGGGAGATGTTCAGTTATAATTTTAGCAAAATGGAGTTATTTTCTGTACTTAGGTCTGCTTGTATCATACAAGCAGACATACGTTGTATCGCAACGTTACATGATTTTTTCTTCTGCAAACCTGATCTTTTCTCACGAATTTTTTCGTCTTGTTAAGAGATCGGAATAAAATTCCCCGGTTATTGTTTTACCCTTTTCAAGATAATTAATAAACAAAATGCCTTTGGCATCCCAAAACACTTTTCTTGCTGATGGAACCGACTTTGTCTTCTTTGGCGCTGAACAACCGGCTTCTGACCACTGTTTTGACTGCTGTTTGGTTTCTAGTGTGTAATGGTGAATCCAAATTTCATCCATAGTAATAAATCGACGCACAAAATCAGTTTTATTGTTGTTAAAACGCTCCAAGCACAGTTCAGAGATTTTCATGCGAGTGCGTTTTTCATTTGCTGTGAGCAAGTGCGGCACCCATCTTGCGCAAAGCCTTTTCATTTGCAATTCTTCACACAAAATATATCCTACACGTTCTTTTAAAATGCCCATAGTCTCAGCAGTTTCACACACTTTGACTCGCCGGTCATCCAATACCATATCGTGCACTTGATCGATGATTTCTGGTGTTACACTTTTTGGGTGTCCTTCACGTGGATCATCTTCAAGGCTGGTACGGCCACGTTTAGACTCGGCAGCCCACTTCTTAATTATCGAAACCGAAGGAGAAGAATGCCCATCAACGTTTGGACACTATTGTTTTGAACTTCGAATGAATTTCTTTTTACAATACAACTTGGATTTTTCAATTTAGATTTTTTGAAGTCACAATGCGAATTCCTAACAAAACGAGCCATCTCGGAGGTCTTAACCATAAATTGTCGGAAGGAACTAAGATATTATAATAAATTTTATTTTTATTCAGGAAAAAACATTACTAAGTTATGTAAAGCAGAGCATGACTTTAATCACGAGGGACAAAAAAAAAATCTTTGTTTCTTTTTGTCAATAAGTGAAAGCCTTGAACTAATATGAAAGTGTGAAAATATTTCCCTTACCCAGAAATGTTTTCGCATCCAATTTTTTTTGTGTTCGTTACAGAACGTGCATCGTCGTAACGGGAATTATTGAAAGGCAATTTTTATTTTAATCGCAAAAGACATTACGAATTGCAGTAGCAAAATACTTTCTTTTTTATGGATTGCAATTAATTTAATAAAAAAGCAATAAAAAGCACCATGTACGATGATCGGGATCTAATTAGTAGGAAATTGGAGATCGTTACTACAACGAAATAGGATGGAATTCGAAGCGAATGTTAGATTAATTTAACAACCGGGTATCTAGTAGATAATTATTGGGGAATGCTCCCTGAAAGGAAGAAGAGCTTAAAGGAATGCTCGGTAGCATAAATAAATAACGAGGTAGAAGTAATTGATGCTACTGAGTGAAATAAGATACTCTGCCATCTGAAGAACAAACCTTGATGGGATGATATTTTAACTCTTTTTGATAACGATTACAATTAAAGTAATAATTTTGCATTAAACGCAGCTCTGTGTTACGTGAAAAGCATACGGAAGTCCAGAAATTCTAGATCGGAGAAAAATGCGATGGATATAAATGTTTGAAGTCATCTACGTTTCCTTCTTCTGATATCCCCTAGCTGTAATAAGCTTGCAAGTAAATCAGCACTGACTTCGAAGCATATTATATGTCGTTGTTCAGTTTCTTTTAAAAAGTTGAAACTAAGATTACAGAAATAAGATTTTTAGTTCTCGAGAAATTGACTCCGATATGAAGAAGGCAAAGACTCCAATCCATAGCAACATTCGAACCCCAAGTCGCACCGAAATTACGCGATCCAGACGTTGAATTCTTGGACACGACTAGAAAAACTGTTCTATATCATCATCATCATCATCATGCTTGTCAAAGATTTAGGCCTAGCATGGCCTGTTCCGGCCTTAGAAGTCATTGTTGAATCTCTTAAGAGGACGTCCTGGTTTTCTTTCTCTTATGGTTTGTAATTTAAAATATTTTAAATGTCTATATCACTTTGTAGGAGTACTTAGATGATCGATGTCACTGACTGGCTATCTACCTTCCTTCCGATTGTAGGTCACCAACTAATTTAATGGTATGATTATTTTTCAGTATTTTAGACTAGTCTTTACTTACCATTTAAAGGGAATACATAAAGGCATGAGTAAAGGCACTCATAACTATCAAAATTGCAAAGAACTACTTACCAGTTACATATCTATCAACATCTGCTTCATCCCCAGGTATTTTCATTGAGACATTTGTATTGCATCGTATAAATATTCCCAATGCTATTTGAATCACGTTTATTATATAAAAGAGCAAGATACCATCCAATAAAATAGTACAGAAACTAATGTGCTTTTGAGTTAACGAAATATAAATTCAGGCTTGAATATAGTTAAATACCAGTTCATCATGCTACTTCCTATCTGATGAATTACCAATCAAAATGTCTCCCTCTTAACAATCCTGACAACTGTGTGAATGAAATAGCATTCTTGTTGGATCCCGTTGAACTTTATTTATTTGATGGGTGCTAACCGACTGAATCTAAAGTTTGTTAGAACGAGGTTGATACGTTCCATATATATCAGAATATATCAGAATCGTTTACGCGATCTTCTTAATGTTTATAAGGATTTTATTGCTGAGTTTCTTTCATATTTTTTTAACTTTATACATTTCAGTATCACGTGATATCCTGAGATTTCTCAATACTATAATTCATTCTTCAACTGCCTGAAGAAAGGGCTCAAACCCTGTTTTTGACTGGAAGAAATTTATTAGGTCTTTTCACGTTGAACTCCTCCTAATCCAATCTTAGATGAAGACAGCAAACGTGAGATTTTTGTTTTCTTTCCAGTTTAGGAAAACTAACAGATAAGAGTGCCATAGGCAGCCCCCAGCTAGCGGCGACAGAGGATAAAATTAATTAAGAAATTTGAGCTTATCTATAATATCTCTTAAACTATTGTTCTAGTGTATTTTATGGCTTTTACCTGTTATTTTTAAGATCGTTATACCTTTAAAATTAACAATAAGAGACGGAGTAATAGTCTTAGTATTTTAAAAGAATGAACCTGAGCTGTTCCGATTCTAAGCATTCTGAGTGCTCAGAATACTTCCTAACCATATGGTAATTTAAGATATTATAAGAGGAAGCTGTATATTAATGATTTTGTTTATCTCTTACAATTCAGGAAAACACAAAGAACAAATATTCTTAAAACGTAATTTACATTTCGTTAGATTTTTTACAGTACAAATTACATTATTCAAATTAGGTTTCTGTTTATCCTTATATTATTATTTTTAATTTAGTTATTATTATGATTATTATTTTTGCATTTTTTAGAACACAATATAATCGAGTTAGGATCTCATTTGCGTATTAGAATAATTGAAGTACAAGATGATGCAGTTATATATAAATATCATAAAGTAAATGTCTTGTCAACTCATTTGAATATTTTTTTTTCCTGGACGTCAAATTCATCACTGAAATATTACTTGAGCAAACTTTTCCATATTAATTCACATACCAATGAACTTCTAAAGAACGAAGAATGCATCGTATAATTGCAATCGCACGAAGATGAATGAAATCAACTTTACACGCATAAAAGTCTTCCTGAATTTACTGAGTTTTTAAAATATGCAAATATAAAGAGATTGGGCGTTTCTGCGCATCGAACTCTCTTCCTCCATATTTCCTGATGGTAACGCGAGTCGGAGAAGACCTTCCAGAGTATTGTTCATGCTAGCTGTGATTACAATCTTGTCTAATAACTTATCATAAATAATTAACGTCTTGGGAGTAACTCGGTGAAAGATTCTAATTACTTGTTCGTCCAAGATATTTCAAGACGTAATGAGTATTCTCTTTTCTAATTATTGCTAGAATATTTGGGATATTTAATTATCTTAGTTGCCCATGAGGTTATCATTCCGGTAGTTATTAGGAAAATAATTCAAGACGGAAATCTATGTACGGAGACAGTTTAATGAAGACATATTTTAATTCGCGGTGGTGTTGCTAACGTTCTGCAAATCTTTGGTTTCCATAAGAAATTATTATAATTGCTATCGTCAGTAATTCATATTTAGTTATTTTAACGTTGTCATCTATGTGGATATTTTTGTCGCATCAACGACCATAATATTCCTTTAATCTGCCAAAACTAAATACATTTCTGTGCCACGCATTCCACAAGGGATTGGCTACGATACGTTTTGACATGCAAAGCTAATTACTTTTGCAACAAATGCAAGCGATGTCTTCAATTACTTATTCGCTATTATATTACATTGATTCGTTTATAATTTCTGGCATTTTTGCTTCTTTACAGCGATCTAAGTAGCGAATTTTATCCTATTAAAATAAACATGATTAGTTAGATGCCATACTGTTCGCTATTTAGTTTATACTGAGTATTCCACTTTTTCATTTGAAAATATATACTTATTTCCGGATTCAACAAGTTATTGATTCGTTTTTCTGTATGGCTTTCAACTAGTTTAAATCTTATCCATAGATTTCCTATATTCTTCCGTATTTATTTATTTAAAACAAGATGTGCAGGATGCATAAATAAAAACGTACTTTATGTTTCTTCAAGGCACTTCGATGTTGAAGCCATGCGTGCACCAAAATCTTTTCTGTGTCCAGTACGATCTCCTGTTTGTTGCTTCAAACGAACAGCTGTTCGCTTTTTGAATATGCACCAGCATTGCTAAAGGAAGAGGAAGAAGCTAAGCTGCCAAACGAATGACTGATTGGCCTGCATATTTTTGTCTCACTTCTAGGTTGTGTTACCAAGTGTTGTATACGGAGACTCAACTAAAGTGCTTGCAACTCTATTTCCTAACGGAATATAAGACAGCGCCACTTTAAATCAAACAAAAAAAAACTGGATGCTTAGTTTTTTTTTTCTTTTAGAGCGAAAAGTACTGAAGGGGTTGTTGTGTAAAATTTATTTACTTCGAAAGTAGGCTACACAATTTTCTTATCTAGTAAAACTTCCATTTTCTCCTTATGTCATTTTCGTACTATCTAGACCCATCAGGCAGAAGTACTTTACGGTTTTAAAGCTCCGCCATGTGTTAGAATGAAAAATACATCGCAACCTTTAAGCTGACGGGAACACTTAATGACAAAATATGACTTGTTCTTCCTTCCCGAGAAAATAGCCTCTGAACGATCCACTTGATTGCTATTTTCAAACTTCGCTTCAAGGTAGGTTAATGAGATTTTTTTTTCTTTTTAAAGAGGGCCTTTCCGTGCTCGAAGAAGAGTAAATAATAAGTAGGTTACTTTGAAAGATTTCATACCCCAGTGAACAAGATAATAGCCAGGTTAGGAATGATGCATGTTTTCCTATTGTTTTATATACTTTGGTTCCCTTGGATCAAATACTTTATCTTAACGAGAAAGATTATTGCTGAAAAGTATTTTTTTTATAATATTATGAGCATGTTTTGATTCTAAATAATTAATCTGCACAGAGCTTCAAAGATATAAACGCTTACGTGTCTTGAAAAAACAGTCAGTAAAACAATTTTAATTTCTGTGCAACACAGAAATTAAAATTGTTTTACTGACTGTTTTTTTTTAATTTAATTAAAAGTAATTTTAATTTTAATTTACCCGATTTTTAGAGTTCAGCACCAACCTGCTTAGAATGTTTTTATACATCTCTTTCCACAGATGATTCAAAATTATTTCAAATGTCCTTGAGAAAACATCGGAATTATCTCTATTTCTTAGTGTTTCTTCCTCCCTTTGTAAGATCTCGGGCTGTAGTCATTCGCTTTATATCTCGCCCTATGGATTAGGGTTTAAATCGGACGCAAAGAAAAGACTTTCATCGACGTCAGTCATTAATTTTCATAATGGCTAACTGACGTCACACCTAAAGCTGTTAAATAATGATTGCCTAGCAACGAAATTCGATTTATATCTTAAACATTCCGAGAACCTTTTCAAGGGCAATACGGTGTTGCTTGTCGCATGCCCTTATTTTCCACAGAAGAATCGCTAATCACGAAATTAATTACCCTTCGTAATACGCTGCTGTACCCTGGATGAATAAGTCTTAGCATGTAAGGTCGTACTGGATGCTAATATATCAATGAACCTCTCTCCTCATGAGCAAAGAAAAGCGTATAAGAAGGTCTACACTTATATAAGAATTTAGGAATAAAAATGGACTTAAGAAGTTCGGCGTTATTCATAAGTAACGTTCAGTTATCCCCAGATAGTAGAGTCTTTCCGTCACCCATCGTATCAACCTTGAATACAAAAGGCTGCTATTCCGGAAATGCTTTCAGAGCAAATATTAAATGCAAATAGTTCGAATTCCTTAGTTTTCTATTGCACGCGTAATATTTGGCTTCAATTTTAAGATTTTTCTTTCTAGAAATGCCATAAATTTTTACCAATTGAAAATAGTTCGCAGCATCTTTCCTATAACTCTTTGTCCTTCACAACCTTTGTCCGTCCGTCCGAATGCCCGGAGTTTTGTGTCAGGGTAAACCGCACAAAGTCTGAACCTTTCGTGGTCTCCGTTGGCCTCCGCCAAGGGTGTGTTCTGTCTTCCTTTCCAGTCCATATTATTTATGGACTGGATTGATAGGCACACCCGAGGCAACGATTGTGTCAGAATTGGAAGATGTAGCATCGGACGTGTGCTTTTTGCAGATGACCTAGTTCTGCTTAGCTCTTCCACAGATGACCGCCAGGGGACCTTGGATAGGTTTGTAGCTGTTTGTGCAGAAGCTGGGATAAAGATCAGTGTGGCCAAAATGGAAACAATTGTGGTCTGAAGACAACCATCCCAGTGCACTCTACATGTGAGGGGAGTCCCACTGAGGCAGGCGGAGAAGTTTAAATACCTTGGGTCCATATTCACGAATGATGGAAAATGGCTGTCTTCAATACAGTCTATGTCCCCATCCTCACCTATGGTCATGAGAGTTGGGTAATGACCGAAAGAATGCGGACACGAATCCAAGCGGCTGAAATGAGGTTCCTTCGAGGGGTTGCGGGGCTGACAAGACTTGACGGAGTCAGAAGCTCTGCAATTCGGAAAACCCTCAATATTAAAACCGTTGCTTCTCCGTGTTGAGAGATCACAGTTACGATGGTACGGGCACCTGGTCAGAATGCCACAAGAAAGACTCCCCCAACAGGCCCTCTTTGCCAAGCCAGAGGATGGGAGGCCACGTGGAAGGCCAAGGACTCGCTGGATAGATTATATCCAAAACCTTGGGTGGACACGTTTGGGAGTCCCAGCAGAACACCTGAGCTTGGTGGCGGAGGATCGTGACCGTTGGAAGTCCCTCTTGCAGCTGCTTCCCCCACAACCCAATTTGGAAAGGTGGGCCTTGAAGATGAATGAAATTCCTGCGCTATTTTTCCTTTAATGTTCCCATACGTTTTCATAAAAATATAAAAAAAATTAATTACTCAATAGTTTTGAATATTTTTAATTACTCAATAGCTTTTCAGTTTTAAAAATTCCACTCAAGTTCTCCTGGAAACACCTTGTTTCTAAGACACAAAATCGGTGTCTTAGAAATATAATATAAAATTGTATAAAATAATAATTAAAAATTAATTAAATAATATTTAATATAGAATTCCATAGGAAAAAAAAACGCGACTTGCAGTTATAGCTGAATCAACTGTGTATGTCACCTGATATCTGTTTTTCTCGTTCCAGTTTTTCTGCTTAGCGAGAGAATAAATTTGAGCAGAAGGCTTAACAACCCTATGACAGCGCCTCAAGTAACTTGTGACCTCGGTACCTTTGCAGTGTGCCCATTTCGACGCTACCTTTTACCGTTTGCCTAATACTTAATACCACATCATATAACTCGCGAACACAAACATTCAAGTCACTGCTTGCTCAACTTACTGGAGAGAAACGTGGGAGACAATATGTGGCGCATCGTAGAGGCGAGGAAAAAACTGAAACAGAAATAAATATATTACTTTTTTACGAATTAACATTTCTTTTATGATATTCTATTGTTAATATTGTGAGAAATAACAAAAAGATAAACTAAACTGATTAGTGTAGGCATTCTCGTGTAACAAATTGTTGAATACAAATCTTTATTGTTGTCGTTGTTGGCAGACGATAGGTTGAGGATAACCTGAATATTATCGGATTGGTTTCCTAATGAATCATCGAAATTATAATAAACGTAATTCTAATTGTAGGAAATGCGTTTATTTCAATAATATTTTTGACAGTTTATTTTGAATTAAACTTTATTATTCGTTGTAGATTATTATGATGGAGAATTTTCTTCATGAAGTTTATCATAGCTTTAGTTTCCTCTCTACAATATTAATGGGAACGATACTTTTGTCCAAACGGTACGTTGCAGTTATTAAAAGGGCACACCATCATCAGACGAAAATTGGTCCCGAGTTACAAAACAGTTGGAGGTCAAAAGTTCGTGAGTGGTTTTCAGAACTTAATTTCCCACGGGCACAATGGCATAAATGACGTTCCGAACCCATTTCGCAAAATAATATTTAACCCGTAATTTAAACTGGTATGCAGCACTAGCATTACAAGCGTTACAACTATACCGTTGTAATACAAATGACACTATATAGTATAAACGAAATTTCTAATCATCATTTGTTGCTTTTTAATAGCATTTTTGTATAGTTATTATTTTTATAGCAGTTGAACATATAGTTGGTTATATACAGCTTATTTATTATAATTTGTAACTATAATTATGTATATGACGTCCCCCTA